>NW_022196650.1:0-216039 GCF_008641045.1 Pistacia vera
TTTCATCATCCGTTATCTCAACGAGACCGAGGCATAGAAATAGTGTCAACCTCAGTTACTCTCGATATGTATGTATTCAGTTACTAGACCAATGACCTGAGTAATAATCTAGATAGAGTAACAACTCAATCCCACTGTGGCCAAAGTTTTAGTGTCATTGCCATTTACTGAATTGCACTGTGAGATAACTTCCCCATGTACCCGGGAGTGATGAATCCTCTGTCGATCCACCATAGTCTTGATACACTCCTTGATGCAGCCAATCACTACCGTATTGACAGCTCTGAATAGAACTGTGTTGGGCTAGTGTCAAATTGCACTAATCGGTGCACAAAGCGCTCTAGTGATCTCAAGTCCAAGGATCACATGCACCACCATTCGTTAGAGGATTTGTTCCATAGACACTGGGGTTACCATCCATATGGAATCCTCTGGTGGGTCAGTCTAATGAACTTGCCTACAACAAGTACCCATGTGTTGGACCAGGTTGTCACCAAACAACCTTGACAAGTGAGATCAGTCACTACCTTTTGACAGGGTCGTTCAACACTATGATAGCCTTACCGTATTGTCTGTGCCCTTACTTCAGAACAATACTAGGGCTACGGATGTTTCTAGAATGGCCACCATATGTGCTCATAAGGTTTTCACTATCAAGATTTGAAACACTTGATACCCTTGTCACGGTTTTACCATCCTAAGCATATATATCAATGCACATAATTATGATTTACATGATATAGAATAAAATGTCTTTTATTGATTAATAAACATTATTACACATAATCAATTTTACAATAATTGATTGGCTCTAGGGAATCTACTCTAACATAAAGCAGGTTCAGAGTTTGACAGGGCGAATGGCCATACTAAGCAGGTTCATTTCCCGAGCTACAAATAGGTGTTTTCCTTTCTTCAAAACCCTAAAAGGAAACAAGGGTTTCGAGTGGATAGAGAAGTGCGAGAAAGCCTTCTAGGAGTTAAAGAAACATTTGGGGTAGCCTCATTTGCTGTCAAAGCCCACCCTAGGCGAGCCCCAACTATTATATTTATCGGTATCTAAGTCTGCGATCAGCGTGGCTTTGGTACGTGAAGAAAGGGGAATACAGTGGTCGGTGCACTATGTCAGCAAAAGGTTGCTCGTTGCCGAAACAAGGTATCTCGAGATAGAGAGGCTCGCCTATGCACTCATCATAGCCACTCAAAAATTATGGCCCTATTTATTTTCAAGTACACTTCATACATGTCCTGACAAATTTTTCATTGAGAAAGATAATGCAGAAGCCTAAGGCATCGGGTAGATTAATTCAGTGTACTAAGGAGATAAGTAAGTACAACATCAAGTAAATCCCAAGAACTACAATTAAGGGACAATCTTTGGCTGATTTCATTTTGGAGTTCTCCTATCAGCCCAAGGGGGAAGTAAGCCCACCAAAAGCAAGCAGCTCGAAAGAAAACAAGCCAACAAAAGCAAAGCTTGACAATCTATGGCAGTGGACCTTGTATGTAGATGGATCCTCGAATGAAAAGGGGGCAAGAGCTGAGCTCCTACTTGAAAGTCCTCGCAAGGATCCGCCTTGCCAATGAAATGGGGACAAAGTCAATCGAGATCTATAATGACTCCCAGCTCGTTGTCCACCAGATGTTCGAAGAATATCAACAAAAAAGGACAAAATGGCATCCTATCTCCGGTAGGTAAAATCTAAACTCGAACAATTCAAGACTTTCACTATTCTATAGATTCCGAGAGAGAAGAACTCAGTGGCCGACGCTCTAGTTCACCTAGCATCCTCGCATCATAGGAATCAGTCTTGGTAATAAAATGTAGATACAGTTGGATGCATGCAATAACCGCATACTTGAGAGATGGGATAGTACCCGAGGAGAAATGAAGCGAAGACCTTTCAAGCAAAATCAATTCGATATATGCTTATCAACGACAAGTTGTATAAGCGAGGATATAACTCTCCGCTCTTGTGATGTGTTGATCGCGAAGATGCAGAGTACGTCTTGAAGGAAATCCACGAAGGTATTTGTGGGAATCATGCAGGGGGCAGATCTCTGGTATACAAAGTACTCCGCCAAGGGTATTACAGTCTTTGACAATGCAACAGACTTCGACACAAGTACGACAGATATCAGAGGTTCACATATATTCCATGAGCTCCACCCCAAATTGACCACTCCGACAAGTCCATGACCATTCGTGATCTAAGGGATCCTTTCCCTTAAGGAAAAAGGGCATAAAGTTCGCAGTGGTCGTAATTGATTACTTCATCAAGTAGGCTGAAGCTGAGCCTTTAGCCACCATCACTTTGAACAAGCTGAAGGATTTCGTCTACAAGAACATCATTTGTAGATTTGGAATCCCCCATACCATCATAACCGACAAGGGGAAACAGTTTGATTGCGAAGACTTTCAATCGATCTGTGAAAGGCTTGGAATCAAGAAAAACTTATCCACTATCTACCAACCCAAGTCAATGGTCAAGTAGAAGATGTTAATAAAGTAATCAAGCACACCATCAAAAAGAAGCTTCACTCTCTCTAAGGAAGATGGGCTAACGAACTACCTGAGGCTTTATGGTCTTATAGAACAACCGCCCAAAGCTTGACAGGAGAAACCCCATTCTCACTTTCGTATGGATGTGAAGCAATGGCCCTAGTGGAAATAAAGATTAGTTTGTTTCAGAGAGAAATTTTGAATGAAGAAACAAACAAAGATCTTCTTCGCCTAAAGCTGGATGTTATCGAGAACATCGGGACAAGTCTCAGCTAAGGCTTGCTTCTTATCAATAATGAGCCAAAAGGTATTTCAACTCCAAGGTCAAGAATTGAGACTTTGGGGTAGGCGACCTAGTCCTCAGAAAGGTTATCTCGGGTACGCAGAACCCGAACTTGGGGATACTTAGGCCCAAATGGGAAGGTCCTTTTAGGATCTCTGAAAAGCTTGCACCAGGAACTTTCCATTTGGAACACTTCAATAGTGAAGCTGTACTGTGAGCATAGAATGTCGAGCATCTGCAAAGGTACTACCAATAAACAGCTCAGGTTTCAATTATGTTTTATCTTCTTTTTCCTAGCCAATGTAAGGTCTCTTGCAACCAAGTTTCATTTATCAATAAAAAGGTATTATTCATAACTTTCATCTCTGTTTATTATTACTTATTTGTTGTTTCAAAACAGCAACCAAAGCGATCACATCCAAAAAACTTAAAGTCAAGAGTTCAAAAAAATGCGGCTTAGCTTTTTAAGCCATGCCAAAATTCAACTCATCAAGGGAGAAATTCCCCAAATCAATGCAGTTAAAACTCAGAAAACGCTTGAGTAAAACTAGTCAAAGAAAATCGAGCATAAATTTGCAACCAAAAACTCGAGATGAACAATTGGTCCAAACTCGACATTGTCGCACAAAAGATTTTCTTTTTTATTAGAAAAGTCCCTAAAGAAGAGGCTACGCATAACTTGGAGCAAATTAAATTTTTTATGTTAAGTTCGATCAGAACATTTAAAATGACTTTGCAGAAATGGAAATGTTGCTCGACAAAAATGGGAAAACCAAACTTCCATTAATTGATGTAGTTTAGTTACTACCTAAACTAAAATTTGAAAAAAAAAAAAAAAAAAAAAAAAAAAGATAGAAAAAATCTAAACAACAAGGGCGGGAGCATCATCAACAACAAGAGTCTGAGTAGCTTCCTCGAGGGTAGAGGTCAGGAAATCTTTGGGAGACTCAACCAATGGAACATTGTTGGCAACAGTTGGGAGTGAGGCCGAAGGAGTCGGGTCCTCAACCTATTGTTTAACCTCAGCTTCTTCCTCCTCATCCTTGTTATCAGACTCGAAGTTGTCTAAATAGAAGAACTCCTAGCCCTGTGCTTCAACTTCCATCCTCTTAATCTCCTTCTGGTAGACCGCAGGAAGGAAGGAAAAGTCAAGCAAAGGATGGGCTTCCCATAGCTATTGAACAAGGTAGACTGAGGTGTCCCAAGCGTAGCTCTTGACCTTCGACCTCAGCTCATTTGCATCAATCTTGAGCTGGACGGCCATTGACTCGGTCTCTTTGCAATCTTGCCTCTCTTGGAAGAGATCTCCTAAAGCCGCCACATATTTGGCCTCCCATTCCGAGGCAGCCTTTTGAGACATGGTAAGCTCGGAATTCAGCTTTTTGTTGGCACCCCATTGCTATGCCAAACGCTTTTCAACATTGGTCAAGTTTGCCTCAACCTTCGCTCGAGCAGCCTCGCCCATATTGAGTTTGACATGAAACTCTCTTTCTTTGACCTCGAAGGCCTCAACCTCTTTCTTCAGCCGGCCAAGCTCAGCCCATAATGAATCTCTTTCCTTCTCCACCACCTCAAGCCTAACCAAGGCATCCTCTTTTAGCTTCTCTGCCTCGACCACCTCACATGGTTACCCTCCAATATGGGATAACTCTCATCGAGGAAAAAGCCTCTGAATAAAGTAAGAAAGGCAAACTATCAATACCTTGGTGATATAGCTACAGACGCGAGCCAACTACTCGTAAGGAGGGGCAATCTAAAGCATCTCATAGGTCCGCAATGAGATGGCCTCCCCGGCCGCTAAACTTATATGCTCGGGGAGCTCATTGATCAGGTCATCGAGTGCAGCCTAAGCTACCACGTCCACTTGCCTCTACTAGTTACCATGTCCATTTGCCTTTATCATGTCGTAGAGGTAAGCTGAACGCACTCCCAATGAGGATGATGACTTCACCCATTGGAATGGACTTCTTTTTAGTCGAGCGCTTGGCCGAAGTATCCTTCGGGCCACCAACTTGCTTGGTAGCTTTCTTGTCCAAGCCTCCTTATTGCTCAACCAGCTTTCTCTTGCCTAAGCCCTCTTGTTGCTTAGGCATTGGCGTGCTGTCGTAGGCACCTAGAATTAAAACCTTAAAAATACACGTAGTAGTGTGAGTATGGATTGTTCCCACGGAGAGTGTCTAACTGAATTTTATGCTATGTGAACAAGGCTAAGGGGGTTTGAGTAAAACAGAAACAATTTCAGGAAAAACAATTCAAATTAAACTATCGAAATCAATCAAAATAATGGAACCTTGGTCTAAGTCAACATCCACCATCGGAATATTACAACTAATCATCGATGCAAATATAAATCAATTCACAACTTGAATATTCACTGTTGAAACTATTTTCTTACCTTTCCTTAGTTGTAATTAATTAGGAAACAAGCGATCTAATTAATCTTACTACTAAACAACACTAAAGATTTAATTTAGTGGCAGCCTTAAGAACTAGAGAGATTGATGAAGCTAAACAACACAAACTCAAGCGATTGTATTTAATTTAGTTGAATGTTCTTCTTAAGATTTAATGATTCCTGACACAGCAAACTCTTAAACCTTAATTACTTCACAAGTTAAAGGGATCAAACAATTACGGATTTGATATCTAACTTAGCAATAGATTGCAACAAATAATAAACTAGTAGGCCTCCTAGTAATTAAACGCAACAATCATGACAATATGCATGGAAGAACATCCAATACTCAAAACATAAATTGAACACTAAAAAATTAGATTAGATCTCACAGTTTTATTCATTCCGAGGCCTCCATTTCCTTCAACCAAGTTCTAAAAGTTTAGGCGCTCATGGCCATGAAAAACTCAAAAGAAAAAAGAATTCCAGAAGAGAGAAAGAGAGGCATGTGTGATATCTCAATCTAATCTCTCTCTCCTTTTAAACATATCCCATTCAAGTATTTGAATTCTACTAAATCTCCTCAAAATATTCTAATATCCTAAAATAACATTTATCCTAATCTGATTCTAATTAATTGAAAATAAAATAAAGTCCTAAAATAAAATAGGAAAGTGGTGTGTCCAGCTGTAAATTGCGTGCAACAAGTCTTCAAATCTTCCAATAATAAACTGCCTCTTTATTGCATAACAAGGCGGAATGTTCCAGAACGTCGGCAGTGCAGGTGCGTCAACTTCAAGCCCGATTATAACCTTGATACAGCGAGTATCTCTCCAAACTCAAAACATGAAAGTTGTAGATATTTTTCTTCTAGTTCCAAGCATTTTTAATCATCTCAATCGGAGCTCGGATGAGAGAGTTATACCCAGATTACGAAGCAATGTCGAAACTGTCCGAATTCACCTAATTAGTTCTGTTTCGCATTTAACGCCTCCATTTGCCTCCTAAATCAAAATAGAATAATAATGAGTACATTTAGGCAACAAATAAGTATAAAAGACTAGACATTAAGGGGGGTAAATATGACATTTTGCATTCTCATCAAATTCCCCCACATTTAGCTTTTGCATGTCCTCGGGCAAACTAATTCAAATAAACACTACACTCAAGTCATATCAAGAACACCATCATCTCAAGTCATATCAAGAACACCATCATGATGTATAAGCAACAATATTTAATCCATGCATATTCATACCTAACTTAGGCAGCAACAAAATAAAATAAAGTAGAGTTAATGACATTCATCTCTCTTCATCATTTTCCACAATTACTCTCAATCAGTCAATGCAAACAAGGAAACTAATCACAACCAGTTCATGTACAACTCACCTCTCAACTTTTTCGTCAAATGTTTCTCTTTACTACTACAAATTGAGTAGCAAACTAGGGATATTTTTTTTTTTCTTTTTTTTCTGTTTTGAAAAAGAATGAGTGCATTTTATGCTCCATCTCATTTCATGGTTGTGTTTATGAGTAAGTGCGTTTTACGCTCCATCTCGACTCACCACATACCTTTCTTTTCTTTTTCCTATTTGCTTAAACCCAAATTTAGGACTAGCTTAAGAGACAATTTTTTTTTTTTTCTTTTTCAAGGGTTGTTATACACTCCTCAATCATGCTTCGTCACCAAGTTCACACAACTTATCAAGACATATTGTTTCAAACTACAAAGATTCAAATCTGATTAACTTTATTTTATGAAATATTGCTAACATCCTAAGTCAAGGAATATGCTTAACTTTATTTTATGAAATATTGCTAACATCCTAAGTCAAGGAATATGCTCAATAACAAATTCAAGTTACCATTTCATGCATCACTAGACGTTCAAAGACATGACTTAAAGCATAAACCTTCCTAAAAACAAAAACTACTTTTTTTTTTTAAACAAATTAAAACACAACCTAAATCCGCTCCCCTACACTTAAAACTGACATTGTCCCCAATGTAAGATGAAATGCAAAGAAAAGGCAAAAATAACCAAAATTTAAAATGCGAGAATAAGAAAACAAACTCCCCTTGGGTTGCCTCCCAAGCAGCGCCTTTGTTTATTGTCGTTGGCTCAACTCAAGGCTTTTCTTCTTGCGATGCACTGAGTTTACTTGAGATGATCATCGGTAACGCTCCTCCATCTCCAAGGAACACGTACTAGAGATAACTAGGGAAAGGCTTCAAATCTGGAATGGGGGCCTGCAAAACAGAGGGTAAAGGCCTCTCATTAGAAATTGGTAATGCAATATAAGGAACGTTACCTAACTGCTATAACTTTGGAGAATCATTCAACGCTGCAACAGTTTCCTACAAATCAGTACTCAAGGCTAACTCCTCATTCTTTTTCTCAAGATGCTTACTAATGGCAACTCCCAATCCATCTTTTCCATCAAGTTCAAAGACTTCCTGTGCTAAAGAATCAATCACATCAAGAGAATAATCAGGATTATCATCATCATCAGGATATTTATGGCATTATAAATATTAAACTTACAATTTCACCATCAAATTCCATGGTAAGTATGCCACTATGAAACATCTATCTTAGTCTTGGATGTTTTAAGAAGGGTCTTCCTAACAAAATAGAAGCAGATTGATCACCATTTCTATATCAGCACATAAAAATCAGTAGGGAAAACTAAGTCATTAACATGTACCAGATATCCTCAACTACACCTTAGGATAGGCATTAGATTTATCAGCCAATTGAATCACAACACCAGTTTTATTAAAGGTCCAAGTTTCAAAGAAGCATATAGAATATGGCATGACATTTATAGAAGCTCTTAAATCTATCATGGCCTTCTCAAACATAGTGTTACCATCGTACAAGGGATAGTAAACATACCTGGATCTTGCACTTTGCTGGAATTTTCTCTGAATCATGCAGAAACATTATCTCCTACTCTCACCTTTTCACACCCTTAGTTTCTGTTTCCTCTTTTGTACACAGTCTTTCAAGAATTTAGCATAACGAGGTATTTGTTTAATAGCATCTAGAAGTGGAAATTTACCTCGCATCTACGAAAATTTATAAAAATCTCATATTGCTCATCTTTTCTAGATTCTACCAAAGCTTGAGGAAACGGAGGTATTGGTTTATAATCAGAAAGAGGGGAAACTTACCCTTAGGAACACCATCGTCGTGGGAATGTTCCTGTCTACAACGACGTTTTTCTCGTTTTCTTCCTTTGACATGCAGGGGCTGCCTTTATTGGAATCTCAACCTCTTTACCACTTCTCAAGACGATCTCACTTACATTTTCTCTGGATTTACCACCGTTTGAGAGGGTAATTTCCCTGAATTTGTGCCCTAGCTACTATTGCGGTTGCCATCTGGCCCATCTAATTCTCCAAACTTTGACACTAGCCCTCATCTCCTGTTAAATTGAAAAGTATTAGTGGCAAGAGACTTACAAACTTCTAAAGACATACCAGAATTAGAAGTTTGGCCCGGTTGTTGGCCAGGGGGATATGGCTGCTTATATTGCTGGTAACTTGGCGGTTTGAGTCACCGGCTGATTCACTTGTGTACTCCCATTGCCAAGATTGGGGTGATCCCTCCATCTTGAGTATATGTGCTCGAATAGGGATCGTACTTCCTTTGCGGTTGTCTAGGAAAGCCACTGCTGCATTCACTTGCTCAATGGGCTCCTCTTGAAGAGTTGGGCATATATCATTGGATGCCCTACTATCGAACAAATCCCACAAGCCTTCACAGTTTGCATATTACCTACAGCCATTTGAAAACAAGAGAAGTTAGACTAGAGATTCGTTGTTCAAGGGAGGAAATATTTACTCATATCACGCCTAGATGGAAGGTCAAACCTAGTGCCAAATGTTGAGAATTGGCCACATATTTGCAATCAAGTTTCTCGCGGTCTCGGGAGTTTTATCCACCAAAGCTCCTTCACTAGCAGCATCAATATGCTCCTATCAATGTATAGAAGGGCCTCATAGAAGTACTGGATAAGTAGCTGCTCACTAATTAATGATGGGGGTAGCTTGCACATAATTTCTTAAAACGTTCCAGTATTATGTAGGGACTCTCCATTGTGTTGCCTTACACCACAAATTCTTTCGAATGTTGGCCGCCCTCGAAGTAGGAAATATTTCTCCAAAAATAACCTCTTCATCTGTTCCATGTGGTAATACTCCCAGATGGTAGTAATAGAGCCAATCCTTAGCCGAATCCTTAAAGAAAACGGAAAGGCTCTAATTTATTTGCTCTTCAGTCACACTCGTAGGTTCATACTCGTGCAAACCACATGAAGCTCTTTAAATGCTTGTGAGGATTTCACCTGCAAGGCCATGAAAAGTGGGCAAGAGATGTATTAGTCCAGATTAATTTCAAAAGTGTAGTAGCATCTAAAACAGGAAACGTTATGCATAAAGGTGCTTTATCAAATGGGGTAGCAAGCTCTTTCAAAGTTTGATTTCCAGCCCTGACTTCCTCCTCTTCTAAATCAGAGTTACTAGGAAATTGGGAATCAAAGCCAAATTGCTTTCCTCATAATTTCTCCGAGCTTCCTTCCTTAACCTGCGCAAAGTGCTCTCTATTTCCAGGGCAAATGTTAAATCACCAAGATGAGAGGACCTGGTCATAAAAAACAGAAACTCATAAAAGAAATAAATGAAAAACCAACCAGAAAATAAAATAAATAAAAAAATTAATAATTTTTTTTTCTTTTTAATGACAGAAACACAAAAACGCCAAAAACCCTATCAAAACATTGTTTTCTGGCCTCAAAAGGGTGAGGCTAGAAAGACATTCTAGTCTTGCTCAGAATTTTGTTTTCGAAATGGATACTTGCAGCACTCCTAATTCAACCAAAATTTTTCTATGAATAGTACTACTGTTCATCCGGAACAGTACGACTGTTCACAATTTTTTTTTCTGCAAATAAAAATAAAATAAATAAAAACAATAAGAACGAAATAAGAATCACAAAAAAAAAAGGAAATCAACTAGAATCGCTCCCAGGCAATGGCGCCAAAATCTGACGTACTGTCGTAGGCACCCAGAATAAAACCCTAAAAATACATGTATATTGTGACTAGGGATCGTTCCCATGGAGAGTGTCCAACGAATTTTTTTGTGAACAAGGCTGGGGGGGGGGGGGTTTGAGTAAAACAGAAACAATTTCAGGAAAAACAATTCAAATTAAACTATCGAAATCAATCAAAATACGGAACCTTGATCAAGTCAACATCCACCATCGGAATCTTACAACTGATCATCGATGCAAATATAAATAATTCACAAATGAATATTCACCGTTGAAACTATTTTCCTACCTCTCCTTAGTTGTAATTAATTAGGAAACAAGCGATCCAATTAATCTTACTACTCAACAAACCTAGACAAGCACTAAAGATTTAATTTAGTGGCAGCCTTAAGAAATAGAGAGATCAATGAAGCTAAACAACACAAACTCAAGCGGTTGTAGTTAATTTAGTTGAATGTTCTTCTTAAGATTTAATGATCTGACACAGCAAACTCTTAAAACTTAATTACTTCACAAGTTAAGGGATCAAACAATTACGGATTTGATATCTAAATTAGCAATAGATTGCAACAAATAATAAACTAGTAGGCCTCCTAGTAATTAAACGCAACAATCATGACAATATTGCATGGAAGAACATCCAATACTCAAAACATAAATTGAACACAAAAAATTAGATTAGATCTCACAGTTTTATTCATTCCGAGGCCTCCATTTCTTCAACCAAGTTCTAAAAGTTTAGGCGCTCATGGCCATGAAAAACTCAAAAGAAAAAAGAATTCCAGAAGAGAGAAAGAGAGGCATGTGTGATATCTCAATCTAATCTCTCTCTCCTTTTAAGCATATCCCATTCAAGTATTTGAATTCTACTAAATCTCCTCAAAATATTCTAATATCCTAAAATAACATTTATCCTAATCTAATTCTAATTAATTGAAAATAAAATAAAGTCCTAAAGTGAAATAGGAAAGTGGTGTGTCCAGCTGTAAATTGCGTGCAACAGGTCTTCAAATCTTCCAATAATAAACTGCCTCTTTATTGCATAACAAGGCGGAATGTTCCAGAACGTCGGCAGTGCAGGTGCGTCAACTTCAAGCCCGATTATAACCTTGATAAAACGAGTATCTCTCCAAACTCAAAACATGAAAGTTGTAGATATTTTTCTTCTAGTTCCAAGCATTTTTAATCATCTCAATCGGAGCTTGAATGAGAGAGTTATATCCAGATTACGAAGCAATGTCGAAACTGTCCGAATTCACCTAATTAGTTCAGTTTCGCATTTAACACCTTCATTTGCCTCCTAAATCAAAATAGAATAATAATGAGTACATTTAGGCAACAAATAAGTATAAAAGACTAGACATTAAGGGGGGTAAATATGACATTTTGCATTCTCATCAGGCATCTTCTTCTTGCCCGAGCCCTCTTGTTGCTCAGACATTTTCTTCTTACTAAGCCTCCAACTTGCTCAGAGGTTTTCTTTGCTGAGCCCTTTACGGGCTTGAGAACACTCTTCTGCCGACTGCCTTGAAAGCAGTCACAGGTTTCTTCAAACTTAGGCCTTCCCCAAGTTCACCACCACTGCGCTTAAGAGTCAGGCGCAAAAAGCCTTGCCCGACCGCGTCGATAGCGTCTATAGGCTGTTTCTTTACGAAGATAATCAATGGCTTTTTGGAAGCCTTGCGAGCTGGTGCTTTTTTCTTTAGGCCCTTTGGTTTTTTGGCCCACATGTCTACAAAGAAGTAATAAGCCATTGGCAACCTAACAAGACAAAATCATAAACAGCGAGCTATCAAGCACTTACCTTTTTCAAAAATGGTGCAAAACTTGGCTTCTCGATGTAAAAGTGATATGCTTTTAATCAAGAAAGCGTGATAAGCTCGGTAACGTCACGCTTACTGCTAGGGAGATCGCTGAAGCATTGAAGTTGCTCTAAGCTCGCTTCAGGGAAAAAGTTCGGCTCGACGTTTACTGCAAAACAAAGAGAATATAAAGTTAGTTTGCTTGTTGAACTGGCAAATATTCTTTAGTTGCACGAAGATTAGAGTCTTACTAGCTTCTGAGGCGAAAGTACTGGTCTCCCCAGACTTGTAGAAAAAATATTGTGAGTCCTAATTTAGAATCTTCTTTAGGACTTCGACCAAACCCTTAAAGTGTACTTTCCTCACCTTTGAGAGGTAATACGTTTGGTCCTAACACTTCATCGGTCTATACAAGTGGACGAGCTCCTTTACGGATAGCTCGCCCAGATTAACTATCATGTACGCTATGTACATGCCTACTATTATTATATATGAGTTCCCCGTCAATTGAAGGGGAGCAATGCCAAACCTATTCAGGACGTTGGCGATGAAAAAATGAGGGGGAACAGACATCCCACACCTCAAGAGGGTATCTAAAATCGTTGTCTAACCTTCAAGCAGATTTTTCCTGGAGAAGTCTCCCAAAGCGCTCAAAAGAAGTTCAGTCGTATAAACGTTTATTATGTACTCAATATCCTCGACCCCAGTCGAGGAACTTGGTTCCTCCTAAGGCCTATGAATTGGAGACCTCCTCACTGGAGGAGACTACGTAGAAGCATGGTTGGAGAAGCCCATAGCATCGAGGTCTGAGCTCCTTACAATGAAGTCCTCATAAACCTCTAGGACTACTTCCCCTGAACAGCCAAGGTCATAGGAGAATCGAAGAGTTGATCTATGCTGTGGGTGTTGGAAGAAGACATGATGGAAGTTCACCTCTAGGCACTTGAAACAGAAGCGACCAAGTCTCAGAGCTTGAAAATTTGGTGACCTATCCACACTTTGCTTTTAGTTCAGGTACCTAAGGTAGCTTGCGTCAATCAACAGATGTAAGCGAGCTACCAGGATTTTGGTGGCCACCTCCTTAAACCCTTCTAAAACCCAAAACCGACAAGAATATTCAAAAACCCTAAAAAAGGCTAATGTGGCCATAGCAATGTCCACCTGCTGTAAGTGAGCGAACAGATTCACGCAGCAGATAAAGCAAGAAATAAAATAATAATAATCAAAACGAATCTGATCATCACATTAAAGACCCAAAATTAGGGCAAAGATTATAACATCTTGATTTGTTGTAAACAAAAACAATGTAAACAAAAATCCGTATAAATCAAAAGTCTAACCCATACAAGGATTTGGAATACATTACCAAAGTTTGGAGGATCGTTCAATATCTCTGATTTGATCTCGCTCCCGATTCAAAGTAGAATCGAATTCACATCGTCCACACGAAGATAATCCGTAGAACCATCAAGGGATTTGCTAGATCCTTTTGATGGCTTCAAGAATCCAGGTTTCCAATGAATCAAGAAGAGAAAGAATACTTCTCTTCAATCAGTGAGTGGGGCATGAGAGAGAGAGAGAGAGTAAAAGGGTGGCTAGGGGTTTTTTTTTTTTTTTTTTTTAATTGAATGAATGTTCTATGTTTTTAATTTTAAGTTGCACTTATATAGTGCAACAATTAAAAACCCTATTCCACTTAGGAATAGACATGGGCTCCAACTCTAATTCACCCTTGCAACCAAACACCCCTTTAATTGGTATTTTAAATTTTAATTAATTATTATTATAATTAAATGTTAGGAAACAATCCAAGTTTCGTAGCGGAAAAACAAAAATTTTAAAACCATGGATCGTTCCTTAGAACCCAAAATCAGGGCATAGAAAATTACAGTTTATATATTACATCAAGAATCTGCAGAAAATAAATCTAAAGTTTAGATTCATACCCATGTTGGAGGCTCCACCAATATTGTCTCTGAGTGTGTTTGCTACCGATCCAAGTGTAGGATCGAACCCACGAAGTCCACACGAAGATAATCACAAGGAACCAAGGAAGGATTTGCTAGATCCTCCTTGGCCTTAAGAAATCAAGAAGAAAAGAAATATTTGATTTTCAATCAAGCAGTGAAAGTGGCGTGGGAGAGCTTTTGTTGTGTGTGTGTTTTTCTTTCAAAAGGGCAAAATTAATTATTAACAAATCACACAAACACCTTTCCTTTTATAGGCAAACTTAGTTGCCCTATTCCCACATGGAATGGGCTTGGGCTCCAACCCAAACACCCCATGTTGCCAAACACTCCCAATTAAATATTTTAATTTAATTCATCATTATCTTAATTAAATCAATTAATATTTAATTAACATTTAACAATAAGGATGATTTAATTAAATATGTGCGAACACACATTTAAACGTAATTTTATTTATTTAATTTTTCTAACAAATTAAATAAAGGCTACGACCCCAGCAAATTTAATTGCATTGTGAAATTATCAAAATACCCTTTCACCCAAAAAGATGAAAACGCCCTTCTTTCTTCTTGGCTCTTAAATTATCTTTTATGTGTGTGATCCATAGGCTCCTCATCATACCGGTAGTGTAAGTATCGCGATTAACACTAATTAATCGTCTCACTAATATACAGACCAAGATTGGCCCCTAGGAAGGTATCATGGCCACCCGATAGATTCGGATTCAGCAAAGTAGCTACCTATCAACGATATGATTATCGTACAATTCGATCCTTTCATCATGCATAGAAATAGTGTCAACCTCCGGTTACTCTCGATATTATGTATTCAGTTTCTGGACCAATGACCTATATTATAATCCTGATAGAGTAACAACTCAATCCCACTGTGGCCATAGTTTTAGTGTCATTGCCATATACTGAATTGCGCCGTGAGATAACTTCTCCCATACCCGGGAGTGATGAATCCTCTGTCAATCCACCATAGTCTTGATACACTCCTTGATGCAGCCAATCACCACCGTATTGACAGCTCTGAAAAGAACTGCATTAGGCTAGTGTCAATCTACACCAATCGGTGCACAAGGCGTTCCGATGATCTCAAGTCTAAGGATCACATGCACCACCATTTGTTAGAGGATTTTTTCCATAGACACTGGGGTTACCATCCATATGGAATCCTCTGGTGGGTCAGTCCAGTGAACTTGCTGCGATGTAATCGCCTACAGCAAGCACCCATGTGTTGCACCAAGTTGTCACCAAACAACCTTGACAAGTGAGATCAGTCACTGCCTTTCGACAGGGTTGTTCAATACTATGATAGTCTTACCGTATTATCTGTGCCTTTACTTCAGAATAATACTGGGGCTACAGATGTTTCTAGAATGGCCACCATTTGTTCTCATAGGGTTCTCACTATCAAGATTTGAAACACTTGATACCCTCGTCAGGATTCTACCATTCTAAGGATATATATCAAAACATATTGCAATAATAATGATTTACATGATATAGAATAAAATGTCTTTTATTGATTAATGAACATTATTACAAAGAGTCAATTCTACAATAATTGATTGGCTCTAGGGCATCTACTCTAACAATAAAAATAATTAATATATATATAATAATATATTAACATTTAATTAATAACAATAATCCATTTAAATATATGCGCACATATATTTAAATATAATCTCACTAATTTTTTATTTTAATATTAAAATTAAATACAGGCAACAACCTTAGCAAATTTAATTGCACTGTGAGATTACCAAATACCCTTTCATCCTAAAAGACGAAAATACCCCTTTAACAAAAACGATTCTTAAATTATCTTCTAAGTGTATGACCCGTAGGCTCCTTATCATGTCGGCAGTGAGTAGTATTACGATTAACTCCAATTAAACGTCTCACTACACACAGACCAAGATTGGCCCCAAGCAAGGCATCATGGCCACCCAATAGATTCGGATTCAGCAAAATTGCAGCCTATCAACGATATGGTTACCATGCAATCAAATCCTTTCATCATCTATTATCTGATCGAGGCTGAGGTACAGAAATAGTGTCAACCTCAATTATCCTCGATATCTTTGTATTCAGCTACTGGAACAATGACCAGAATAATAAATTGGATTAAGCAACAACTCAATCCCACTGTGGCCACAGCTTTAGTGTCATTGCTATTCACTGAATTGCGTCGTAAGAAACTTCTCCCATACTCGAGAGTGATGAACCTTTGTCGATCCACCATAGTCTTGATAAACTCCTTGATGCAGCCAATCACTACCGTATTGATAGCTTTGAATAGAACTACGTTGGGCTAGTGTCAAACTACACCAATCGGTGCACAAGGCACTCTAGTGATCTCAAGTCTAAGGATCACATGCACCACTATTCGTTAGAGGATTTATTCTATGGACACTAGGGTTACCATCCATATGGAATCCTCTGGTGGGTCTGTCTAGTGAACTTGCCTACAGCTAGCACCCATGTGTCACACCAGGTTGTCAGCAAACAATCTTGACAAGTGAGATCAGTCACTGCCTTTCGACAGGGTCGTTCAACGCTATGATAGCCTTACCATATTATCTGTGTCCTCGGTCAGAATAATACTGGGGCTACGAACATTTCTAGAATGACCACCATATGTGATCGTAGGGTTCTCACTATCAAGATTTGTAACACTTGATACCCTCATCACGATTCTACCATCCTAAGGACATATATCAATACATATGATATGATTTACGTGATACAGTGAATAATGTCTTTTATTGATTAATAAACATTATTACAAAGAGTCAATTCCACAATAATTGATGGGCTCTAAGGCACCTACTCCAACACCTGCAACAGCAAAGAATGTTTAAAATGAGTAAGAGGGAGCCTTACTGGAGCGTAAAAGTGGTAGGAGTTTGCCGAAAAATCAGCGTGAAATCGGGAAAGCAACAACGAGGCAAAAATAGCAAATAAACTCAATTTTTTTTGCAAGTGTGAGTTTCAGATGAAGTTTGCTCGCTTTTATAGTGGTGAGCATAGGAGACGAAGAGGCGGGATTCAATCGTGACCGTTGATCTATAGCAAATCTCAGCCCTCCATTCGTCTAGCAATCCTGATCGTTCGATGTGGCCACGTGTCAATCATCCACAAGGGATGATCAACCGTCAGACTGCTGTAATCATAACCATCACCGCATGTCACCTTGACTTCGTGCGTGGACAGCTGTAGTCGCCCACACGCAATGAAAAGTAACTGCAAAAACTGACTGCATTTAATGCAACATGACCACGTGGAAATTACTTGCATGCCCCTCATTTCAAATTCCAAGTATATCAAGAATGTCATAGTAGAGAAAAGGCCAAGTCTTGGTCACGTCGACTGAGATTAAGTTCGACTCATGAAGCTCGGCCAAATCAACATTCAACATACAACTTGTGAAGTTCGAGCTTAATATCAAGCTAAGCAATTAATCTTTGAAGCTCAAAATGAGCATCGAACACTAGGGGGCAGATGTTGTTTGTGCTTTTTCCATTAAGCTTGGAGGAGTCAGAGTTCCACGAGGTTGTAGTTCTACTCAGAATCAGTTCGACTCAACACTCGTCCAACCCAGCACAAGCTCATCAAGATATAACTCAACCCACCATAAGCTAGTCGTGACCAATCCTGGCAGTTGTTCAAGCATATCACAAATAAGCTTGAATCCCAAATATTTTGGAAGGGATCAGATCAATAGTAATAATGGCGTGATCTTAGCATTCAATCTCAAGAATATTAGAGTTGCATTTCAATCTTAATTGTGTTCAAGGCATAGCATTACTTTTTTGTAATCTCTCAAAGCAGTAATAAATATAGTGGACGTAGGCTCAAGATTATAAGTTGTCAAACCACTTTAAAAACTGAATTTTGGTCTTTACTTATTCTGCATTTACATTCATTGCATTTCTGATTACTCGCAATCACGCACACATCTATTCTGATTCCACCAAGGTCAACAGGATCACTCTAGTTGGTGTAAATCTTGCATCAACAATATATAACTTATCTTCAATATATAAACTTACACCATAGGAAAATTCTCCTATTGCTATGAAAATCATAACCATGCACTGTCTTTCATTGTGGTTGTAGATTTAAAATGAGAAAGTGTGTTGTCGCATTACTACGAATGGAAACTGACACCAGTTGCATCATTTATCGCTTATAACACAACCAGGGGCAAGGTCTACCCCTTTCAGATTTTAATAAAAAAAAGTTGCAAAAAAAAAAAATTGCTTATATAGGCCCAAAAAAAAAAAAATTGTTATTAATATGTATATCCAGGCCTACCCTCTGCTTTTTTTTTTTTTAAATAAGAACTATTATACATATATCCAAGCCCACAAAAAACTTGCTATTAATATATATATTCTAGACCCACATCATATTAAAAGTTTAAGACTCTCTCGACTCTTCTTCACAGCTCCACCTAATTTTTATGATTTTATCCCCAAAATTCTTTACTCTCTCATTATGGCTTTCTCTTTCTCATGTTGTTCACTCTTGAAACTTTTGAGAACTTAAATTGTTCAAGCTTTCACTACTCAAGGTTGCACAATTAGCTCCGTCATCTGTTTTATTAGTTTTAGGGTTGAATCATGCTTATTTTTTGGAGATTCTAATTTGATGGGAAAATGCATGGATCTTGTGAGTTTGTTTTGTGTTTTGTGTCTAAGAATGTTCCTGCTTTCCTAAATTGAACCTTAACTATATTTTACTGGACGTTATTCTTCACCCTTCACCCACCACTTTCCTACATTTCAAACGTCATCGTTTAGCTATTCAAAATTAATAAAGAAATTTGAGTTACTATCTACGTTTATACAAAGAAAATACCTCCTTTTTTATTAATTCATATTAAAAGTCAACACAATGTCGACTTGATTTAAGTTTTGGTTGACTTTTGCTTAGGCTAGGTCTAATCAAAGTCATAAAAATTTAGATAATAATCTTTGGAAGCAAAAAATTAAAAGAAAAAAATAGGAGAAATAAGAAATTTTTGTGGAATATTTTTTGTGGATTATGGTTACTGTAAACTCTTTTGATTATATTAGATTTAAGTGGATCGTTGAATTCCTGTGATTTTTTGCTCTCTTCACATTGAAGAGGTTTTTCCATATAAAAATTTTCTTGTGTTTCCTTGTGAATTGGATGTTATTTTCAACACATTCAGCCAACAATTGGGGAGTCACAATATGTTCAATATTTTTCAGCCTAAATGCCATAGTATATTGGGGATAATTCTCACTACCATTCTCCATCACATCCAAACTACTAAAGAATTCATAAGCAAAATGACTAAAACCATATAATTTGATTCCAACAAGTGTTCTCCATCTCAATTATCAATCCACTCAAAAATTTCATTCATTAATCCTAAAGATTGCAAAAGATCCCAATTAAGAGTATTGCCAAGAAAAATACCTTGTCTCTTAATCTTTTTGAACCCATACCTTGTCTCTTAATCTTTTTGAACCCCTTCTTGTGCCCACCATCTATGTACTCAACACCATTTGGTCTAAAGAGATCCTTCCTTCATGAAGAATGCGGTAGATAAGAACCCACTGCCATTATTTTCCTTTTCACCATTTTTGGAGATGGTTTGGTGATTATGGAGTGATTAGAAGGATTGGTAATGATTTTGGAGTGTTTAGGGATGGTTTTGGATGATTTTGAGTGAGATTTGAGTGAAAACAGAAAGAGAGGGAGAGAGAGAGAGAAATGAGAACAATCGTCTATGACAAAAAATTGTTCGCACAGTTTATATATTTTGCGATGAATGGGCGTTCCTAAAACAATGAACAAGCATTCCTAGGATTTTCAAAAATCTAAGGTTTTGGTGCTAGAGAAGAACAAAAGTTTCCCTTAAAAGAATGACCGTTCAAACTAGAACGGTCAGTACAGAAAATGGAATGGCCGTTCCATCTAGAAAACCCAAAAAATGCAGAAGAATTTTTAGAATTCTAACCTTAATTCACATTTAACTAAAACATCATTAGATAAATATCCTATATATTTTAATCACTTAGAGTAACTTTTGTATATGAGAAATTAATCAAATTGACCTCAACCACGTGTTTGCATCAATTTGTTTTTTTTTTTTTTTTTCAATCAAGACACATTCATCAATCACATCCATAATGCATAAATCACATGACAAATTCAATCCTTTTGTAAACTAAGTTGCAAAATCCTTAGTCATAACAAAATAAGTTCACCATCTCAGTGAAGAGATTTACCACTTAGTGATTTTTATATCCAACCTTTAATGTCCCATGAAGAGCTCCTTTAGGGGTGCAGGTATCGATTTCTCTATACACATTGTTGCAAAAGCAGATTTAAAGTACCTAGCTCATCATCCCAACCTTTTTACTTTGCATTTGGTTAGATCAAATCACTAATGGGGTTAGGTAAGGAATACTGAACTTCGTTTCATACAAAGACAATCGTTCAAATTACCATGCATTCAAGTTAAACATTCTCAATATGCACAAAAAAACACATAACCACAATCATATTCTCATGATAACATTCATTTCAAAAGTTGAAATCTTACTTGTCTAGCATGAATCATTCCTAACTCTCTCCAGATCATATAAAATATGTCCTTATCAAGTGGCTTGGTGAAAATATCAACTAATTAGTGATTAGTATCAAGGCTATGCAAAACCAGGTGCTCGAACCAGTTTCGCCATTTTAATCGGGTACCCGAAGGCACCCGAAAACCGAACTGAATTTTAAGGTACCCGGATTTTTGGATACCCGAATATTTGGGTCAGTTATCGAGTACCCGGTTTATGACGTGAATTTGCCTAAATTTCATATCTAACCTCACTTTATAGCTTAAATTTAACTTACATACATTATTATATGTTGTTTTGTAAGAGGAAAGAAAAGAAAAGAAAGACTTTAACATGAAAATCCAAGAAAAACGATGAAACGAGATTGCCAAGTAATGTTAAACATGACAATTGCCTAATTTAATTTTCCTTTACCCTCTATTTGATGATTGAGCCAAAGAATAGACTAATCCCCAATTGCTTTCTTTCTTGCCATCTATTTAGAAAATTCTGAAGGGCAGAAAGTTCCACACTCTTCGTTTTCCAAAACCCAAAAACAACACTCTCTATACAATCATTGAGGTTGCATAGTTTATACCCATTTTCACACATTTTAAATTAAATAATTTACCCACTTGAACTTTGACAAACCTTTATATTTCAACCAGCTACTTTTCCCTTTTCTTCAAGAATTGAATTCCATCAAAATATCAACTCCCAACTTTCCTCTAATGTCATGTCATATTTGGATAACAAAGAGCTTGAGTCTTGAGAGAATAAGACTGATAAACATACCTTAAGGACATAGGAGTGACGACGTGCTAGAGTGGAGTGCAATTGTGAAGTGGAGTGGAGAAATAAAATAGAAGAAGAAGATGCAATTGCGACGGGCTGCGATTTAGGTCAAAGTGAATTTGGCACTTCTTGGTTTTGAGTGAAGTAAAGAAAAATGTGTTTTAGAATTTCAGTTTTACACTTTTACAGTTTTTTTTTAAATAATAAACTGGGTTTTGGGTACCCGAATTAATTTTTAAATATAACCTGATACCCAAACCGAATATTCGAGTACCTCATGAAGCATTATCCGAACCCAACCCAAATTTTTGGGTACCCAAAAAAATCAGTTCGGTTCGGTTCGGTTACCATGTTCGGTTCAAGTAGCGGGTAATTTTGCACAACCCTAATTAGTATCAACAAAATCAAGCGTTATATCACTCTTGCTAACAAGATCACACAGGAAATGATGCCTAATATCTGTATGTTTTGCCTTAGAATGGTGCACAAGATTCTTAAACAAATTAATGACGCTTGTATTATCACAATAAATAGGTATGTCATGCTTTCTAAAACCAAAATCTTCAAGTTGTTGCCTCATCCACGGAAGTTATGCACAACAACTTACTGCTAAAACATATCCAGCTTCTATAGTTGAAGTTGCAACTAAATTTTGTTTCTTTGAAAAGCATGACACTAGCATGCTTCCTAAGAATTGACATATACCATTAGTGTTTTTTCTATCTATTCTACAGTCTCTAAAATCAGCATCTGAATATCCCATAAGACTAAAATCTGATCCTTTAGAATGCCATAAGCCTATATTTGGCGTTTTCTTAAGCACAAAACATTTACAACCAAAAGAATGAAAATATGTAATACTTGGCTTTCTCCCTTTGAATAACTCATATGGGGTTTTCTGAAGGATAGGCCTAATTATGGCTTTATTGATGATATGACATGATGTATTGATAGCCTCAGCCCAAAAGTATTTAGGTAGGTCATGTTCACACAACATAGTCCTAGCCATTTCTATTATGACTTTATTTCTTCTCTTAACAACTCCATTTTGTTAAGGAGTCCTAAGTGTAGAAAAATTGTGTTCAATACCATGATAATTGCAATATAATTCAAGATCCGTGTTTTCAAATTTTTTGTCATAATCACTTCTAATGTATGCAATTGCATAACCTACTTGGTTTTGCAATTTTCTAATCAAGTGCGAAAAATGATTTGAATGCATCATTCTTATGAGCAAGAAACAACACTCACATGAATCTAGAAAATCATTAACAATCACAAAGCAATAGTATTTTCCTCCTAGACTAGTTGTCATTGTGGGACCACACACATCCATATGCAACAATTGTCAAGGTCTAGAAGTTAAAACAACATTTTCTGGTTTAAAACAAATATGAATTTGTTTGCCTTTTGCACATGCATCACAAACATAATCCTTTTTGAAAACCAATTTGGGCAAAACAATTTCCCAAATCCCTTTTTGAAAGTTTAGCAATGACATCCATACTAGCATGCCCTAACCTTTTATGCCACAACCAAATATCCTCTTCTTTTGTAGACAAAAGACAAAGGTCTTTAGAGGCAATGTCACTTAGGTCAATAACATACACATTTGAATGACTATAGCCTATAAATGTAATGCTATTTGTGCTAGAATCAACCATTTCAGAACACATGGAGTGGAAAATAATTTTAAAACCCCTATCACATAATTGACTAATGCTCAACAAGTTATGCTTGTAACCATCCACAAGTAACACATCATTCATAGTTAGAGACTTGTTACCAATAGAGCCTATGCCAATGACTCTTTCTTTTGAATTATCAATGAAGCTGACATTTCCTCCATCGTTCGACTTTAATGTGGTGAACAAGCTCTTATCTCCCATCATATATCTTGAGCATCCACTATCAAGATACCACTTGCTTTTCTTTTGCTTTCTTGTCTCAAGACATACCTACAAAACAAAAGTTTTTATATACTTTTTGGTACCCAAATTGTCTTGGGCTCTAGGAGAGTTAGTCTTAAGCATTCCCTTTGGAATCCAAACTCTGTTCACAACAAATGGTCTGCCCTTCCTAATAGGACATGTGTGTGTGATGTGGCCAAGATATTTGCAATAACTACATTTCCTATGAAATGCTTTTGAGTTAATAGAATTCTTAAATGATTTGTTAAAAGGTTTTTCATTTGAAAATCTTCACATGCATAGATAAAATGTTATGTATAATAATTTGCTATTTTTTTTTAATTTGGGTCTATAAGGAATTATTCAAAATAGCAGCAGAATAAAACAAAAAAAAAAATCAATAATTCCTAAAATCCCATAATCAAGGGAGTTCATTATGTGTGTTAATAATTAAATCAAACCAACAAGGTTTAGTTTATACCTTTGTAGGCAGCTCCTTCTTTTGTTTTGATTGTTTTGCAAACCGATCCAAGTGCAGGATCAAACGCATAGTATCCACACAAAGGCAATCAAAGCATTCAAGAACGGATTCAATTGCTAGACTAAATGAACTTTACAGCTAAGAATGTTTTTAAGGCGGCTAGGGTTTTTTTTATTCTTGTTGAAAAAACGCCACTTCAAAATTATTATTCACCTAAACCGTAGTGTTAAGTGTGCTTTTATATGCACACTTAACCTAACCCTATTCCACATGGGAATAGGTTTAACACTATTCCAAAGTGGAATAGATTTAATTCTAATCCAAAGTGGAATAGGTTTAATGGGTATTTTATTTTATTTTAATTTTGTTAATTCCATTCCATGAAGGAATAAACAAAGGCGACAACCCCAAACTAAAGTAGATTTTATGTTCACTCACTTACACAACAAAACTACCAAAATACCCTTTATACAAAAGACCAAAACGCTCATTTCACTAAAAAACCTTAAACTGCCTTCTTGACTCGGTTTATTAAAGAGACCATAATTGTCATCACCAATTACAAAAATTATGCAACAACATAATTCTAGAAACTTGACAATCCACTCCATAAACCCAAAAAGCATTAAAGCTTTGGAATTCAACCTTCTTTTGTGTATGACCCATAGGCTCCCTATCATGTTGGCAATGAATAGAATCGTGATTGACCACCAATCAGTCATCTCTCTATACACAAACCAAGATTAGCCTCTAGCAAGGCATCATGGCCATTTAGTAGACAAAGATTTAGCAAAAACTGTTACCTGTCAATGGTATGGTTACCGTGCAATCAAATCATTTCATCATCTGTTATCCCATCAAGGCTAGGGCACAAAAATGGTGTCTTCCTCAGATTTGATCCTTGATATGATGTTTTTTGGTTATCAAACAAATGAGCGAACTAAAATTGGATTTGAGCTGTGGCCACAGATTTGTAGTTGTTGCTAATTAACCAAACTGCGTGGTAAGATAACAACTCCTGTAACCAAGAGTTATGAATCCTTTGTTGATCCACTAGTCTCAATATACTTCTCGAAGTAGCCAATCACTACCATTTTGATAGGCCTAAGAAAAAGACTACTTTGGGCTAGTGTCAAACTACACCAATGGGTACACAAGGCGCTCTGATAATCTCAAGTCTAAGGATCACATGCGCCACCATCCATTACAGAATTTGTTCCATAGACACTGTGGTTACCATTTACATGGAATCCTTTGGTGGGTCAGTCCAGTGAACTTACTTACAACAAGCACCCATGTGTTGCACCAGGTTGTCACTAAAAAACCTTGAAATGTGAGATCCATCACTACCTCTTGGTAAGGTCATTCAACACGATTATAGCATTACCATATTATCTGTGCCCTTGCTTATAATATTACTAGGGCTACAAAAATTTCTAGAATGGCCACCATATCTGCTCATAGAGTCCTCACAATTAAGATTTAAAACACTTAATTCCCTCGTCACGATTCTACCATTCTAAGGACATATATCATAACATAAATAATGTGAATTACATGATATAGAAAAAATTTTCTTTTATTAATAAGTAAACATGATATACAAAGAGTCAATTACAAAATTATTATTGGCTCTAGGGCACCTACTCTAACAATCTCACACTTATGCTATAGCAAATCATTCATGTATTTAATACCAAATGACGCTAAGTGCCTATCATGCTTTCACTAGGAAAAAGCTTTTGTTGGTGGGTCTGTAAGATTTTTATCAATTAGTACTTTGCAAATCTGAACATCTTTCCTCTGAACCATACCTCTAATCAAATGAAAGTGTTTGAGTATGTGTTTGGATCACTGGTGAGGTCATGGTTCCTTAGCCTGTGCTATGGCTCCATTGTTGTCACAGTAGATGTCTACTAGGTCAATAGTGGTTGGGACCACTCCAAGTTCAATGATGAATTTCTTGATCCAAACCGCCTCTTTGACTATATCAAATAAGGTTATATACTTAGCTTCAGTTGTAGAATATACTATAGTGTTTTGCTTGGAGTTCGTCCAACTCACTACAACCCCATTGAGACAAAATACATAACCCCATTGTGGCCGATAATCATCTTTGTCTGTCTAGAAATTAGCACCATTGTATCCTCTAATAGTAAGCTCATCCTCTCCTCCATAAACCAAAAAACATATCCTTAGTCCTTTTCAACTATTTAAAGATATTCTTAACAGTTATCTAGTGACGCTCACTTGCATCTGATTGGTATCTACTATAAATGCTCAAGGCACAAGAGACATCAACCCAAGTACATAGCATGACATACGTGGTAAATCTAATAGCAGATGCATATGGAATCTTTTTTATCTTGTCTCTCTCTTCTTGTGTCCTAGGACACATGCCTTTAGAGAGATATACTATTAGAGTAGGTGCCCTAGAGCCAATCCATTATTGTAATATTGACTCTTTGGAAGAATGTTTATAATCAATAAAAGGCATTTTTCTACATCGTGTAATTCATATTCATTATATGTTGTGATGTATGTCCTTAGAATGGTAAAACCCTGACAAGGGTATCGAGTGTTTTAATTTCTCGATAGTGAGGACACTATGATCACATATGGTGGCCATTCTAGAAATTTTCGTAACCCTAGTATTATTCTGACTAAGGACACAAATGATACGGTAAAGCTATCATGGTGTTGAATAACCCTGTTGAAAGGCAGTGATTGATCTCACTTGTCAAGGTTATTTGCTAACAACCTGGTGCAACACATAGGTGCTTGTTATAGGCAAGTTCACCGGACATTCCCACTAGAGGATTCCACATAGATGGTAACCCCAGTGTATGTGGAATAAATCCTCTAAAGAATGGTGGTGCATTTGATCCTTAGACTTGAGATCATTGGAGCGTTGTGCACCAATTGGTGTAGTTTGACACTAGCCCAACGTAGTTCTATTTAGGACTATCAAAACGGTAGTAATTGGCTACATCAAAAAGTGTATCAAGACTATAGTGGATTGACAGAGGATTCATCACTCCCAAGTATGAGAGAAATTATCTCACTGAGCAATTCGGTGAATGGCAACGAAATTAAATCTGTAGTCACAGTGGGATTGAGTTGTAGCTCAATCCAATCAATTTTAGTCATTGGTCCAATAACTGAATACAAAGAGATCAAGGATATCTGAGGTTGACACTATTTCTATACCTCAGCCTTGATAACATAATGAATGATGAAGCGATTTGATTGCACGATAACCATATCATTGATAGGTAGTTGTTTCGCTGAATCCAAATCTATCGGGTGGCCATGATGCCTTGCTAAAGGCCAATCTTGGTCTGTGTTTAGTTAGAAGATTGATTGAGTGTCAATCACAAAACCACTCACTACCGATATGATGAGGAACCTTTGGGTCACACACATAGAAAACAAATTAAGGATAAGTGAGAAGGGAATTTTCGTCTTTTAAGATAAAAAGGTATTTTAGTAATCTCATAGTCCGATTAGATTTGCTGAGGTCGTTGTGTATATTTAATTTCATATGAAAATTAAAATAAGTGAGGTTGTGTATTTAAATATATGTATGTATGTATGTATGTATGTATATTTAAATAATATATTGTTAGTTAATATTAATATTTAAAATACTTTAAATATTAATGGATTATAATTTAAATTCAAATTTAAAATACCATTATTATAATTACCTTGTTTTGGTAATGGAATAATGCTAATCTATTTATGGAATGAGTTGATGGCTATTCCATATTAGATTAGGGTTTTTAATTAGTGCACCATTTAAGTGCAACTAAAAATTAAAAAAAAAATATCATTCAATTAAAAATAAACCCTAGCCGCCCCCCTCTCTCTCTCTCTCTCTCTCTATCCCTAGCTGTGAGCTTCATTGTTGGAAAACAAAAATTTTCCAACAAAAATTCTGCACTCTTATTCCTTGAACCAATTGATTTAGCTAGCATACAAATCAATTGGCGATTGTCGTCCTGTCTTCATGTGGATACCGTTCATGCATTCTTTTTTTGGAGTGAAAGCGAATCCAAAATCATTTGAATGAGCCTCCAAGCATTGGTATGAAATTCTATTTACGTTTTAATATTATTTCATGTATATAAATGATGTATATTGGTATAAGGATCATGGGGATTTAGGTTTATGGATCAAAATTTTTTTTTTTTTTTTTTTTTATTCCGCCGAGTAAATCGATCCGTAAACCTACCTATATGCCATGAGACATAGGATGAAATCCTTTTTTGGATTTTTCCCTACTGAATCTCTTTAGCACTTTGTCTATATACGTACTCTAACTTAGGCCAAGTAGCCTATGTGATCTATCTCTATAGATCTTAATACCAATGATGTAGGTTGTTTTTCCTTAAGTCTTTCATGGAGAAGCACTTGGATAATCAAGTTTTTTATCGACTGCAAGTTCGGTATATCATTCACAATAAGGAGTATGTCATCGACATACAACACTAGGAACACAACTGCACTCCCACTAACCGTCTTGTAAATACAGAGCTCATCTTCATTATTGATAAAACCAAATTCTTTAATGGCTTCATCAAAACAAATGTTCCAGCTCCTTGAAGCTTGCTTGAGTCCATATATGGATCTCTGCAACTTGCATACCTTGTCAACTTGTCCATCAACAATGAAACCTCGAGCTATGTCATATACACATCCTCTTCAAAGTTCCCGTTCAGGAAAACAGATTTGAAATCCATCTATCAAATATCATAATCGTGATATGCAACAATCACAAGCAAAATCTGGATAGATTGTAGTATCGCCACTAGCGAAAAAGTTTCTTCATAGTCAATGCCATGTATTTGTTTGAAACCTTTGGCAACAAATCGTGTTTTATAGGTGTGCACGTTACCATCCATGTTAGTCTTCTTCTTAAAGATCCATTTACACCCTATGGTTTTACCCCTTCAAATGGATCCACCTAAATCCATACTTGATTTTGGTACATGGAGTCCATCTCAAATTTCATGACTTCAAGCCATTTAGTGGAATCTGGATCTAATATAGTGTCATCATAAGTTCCGAGTTCATTGTCTTCATAAACTAGTACATCATCGTGCTGAGTCATGAGAAATCCATACCTCTTGGGCTTGTTGCTTACTCTCCTAGACCTACGCAGCTCCTATGTAACTAGAGGTGGTTCGCTTTGACCCATAAATTGTCCAATAACCTCCTCACGATATTCAACCACTTCTTATGGCAGATCATCCCATCCTTCGTCTAATGTATCTTGCGGAACTAGAACTTTATAAAGTTCTATATTCCTCCTGCAAGTACCTCTTAGAAGAAACTCTTCCTCTAAGAAAACCCCAGTTCAAGCAACAAAAACCTTGCGCTCTTCTAGAAGGTAGAAGTGGTATCCTTTGGTCTCTTTAAGATACCCCACGAAGATACATTTATCATATTTTTGGCCTACTTGCTCGAAATCAATTTCTTAACATAAGCCTCACAACTCCAAATCTTTAGATAAGACAATTTAAGCTTATGTGCACTCAATTGGAGTCTTATCTACAAATTTTGATGACACACAGTTCAACATGTGAGATGTAGTCTCTAAGGCATAACGCCAGAATGATGTGGGTAGATCTATAAAAATCATCATGGATCGAACCATATCAAGCAAGGTTCAATTCCTTCTTTCAGACACACCATTATTTTATGGTGTATAAAGAGGTGAGTTGAGATACTATCCCACATTCCTTCAGGTATTCAATAAACCTCGAGCTCAAGTATTCTCCTCCTCGATCAGACTGAAGAATCTTAATACTTTTGCTTAGCATATTTTGTACTTCATTCCTGAGTACTTTGAATTTATCAAAGGCTTTAGATTTATGTCTCATAAGGTAGAGGTAACCATATTTACTGGAATCATCAATAAATGTGATGAAGTAAGAATAACCATCTCTAGCTTCAACTAATACTGGACTATATACATCACTATGGATGATGTCTAACAGTTTTATAGCCTTCTCACTATGTCTAGTGAAAGGTGATTTGTCTATCTTACCTATAAAGCATGACTCGTATACCTCATAAGACTGAAAGTGAAATAGGTCCAAAACTTCATCTTGATGGAGCTTTACAATACGAGTCTAATTAACATGACCTAGTCTACAATTCCAAAGATATGTTTGGTTCTGCTTGCCATGCTTAGCTTTCTTTGTTTCTATACTAAGAACTTCTTTGTTGGTTAAATCAAGAACATATAAAAAATTATGTAATCTAGCAGTTCCATAAAGAATATCATTCAAACTAAAAGACAACAATCTATTATCTATAACAAAGTGATATCCTTGTTCGTTCAGAACGGACACAAAAATAATATTTTTAGAAACTAAAGGTAAATAATAACAATCCATAAGTTCCAATAATAAGTTCGTAGGCAAAGTCAAACAATAAGATCCTACACCTAATGTAACAACATGTGCTCCGTTTCCAACTAGTAGGTCCACTTCCCCTTTGTGAGCGATCTACTATGCCTTAGTCCCTGTACATCAGTACATATGTGAGAACCACATCATGTGTCAATTACCCAAGATGTTGAAGGAGAAAGACTGATCTCAATCATAAACATACCTGAAGTCAAAGTCACCGACTTTGCCTTGTTCGCTATAAAAGCCTTATAGTGTTTCCTTTGATGGCCAAGCTTACCACAGTAAAAGCAAACTACCTTCCCTTGTTTACTGATGTCACCCTCAGGCTTCATAGCATCTTAGGGCTTAGGCTTGGGTTTGGGTTCAGCCTTAGCCTTAGCCTTAGCCTTACCTTTACCTTTGTCATTTGCTTTTCTTTTACCAGTGCCAGCTCTAGCCAGTAACACTTGTTTGGACTTCTTGATGTCCTACTCTGCTATCTAGGTAAGAGCTTAGCAAGGGTCTTCATAATTCAGTTCATATTGAAATTCATTATGAATTGTAAACATGAATTAGGTAAGGACTATAAAATTAAATCAATTTGCAACTTAGTGTCCAAACCAAAACCCAAAGTCTGAAGCCTCTCAACATACTTAATCCTCTTGAGTATGTAAGGGTCAACTAGGGCACCCTGTGCAATTTGGTACCTAAACAATTCTTTAGACACCTCATATCTCTCATGTCGAGCTTGTTCTTGAAAAAGCTCCTTGAGATGTAAAATAATTGCAACACCATCCACCTTTTCATGCTGTTTTTACAATTTAGGTATTATTGATGCTGATATTATACACTGGACAATGTTAGCATCATCAAGATACTTTTAATAAGTATATTTTTATTCCTTAGTGGTACTAAGACCAGGTACAACCAGGTAAGGCTGATTAATCGTATATAATTTCTTTTTGAACTTAAGTACAATTTGGATAGTTCGATACCAGTCCATGAAATTTGTACCATCTAGCCTATTTTCCTTTTGATTATCAATCACAGTGAAAGGTTTATATTGCTCATTTTTATGAATCTACAACTGCAGAATAAACAAAGTTATTATCATGTTTATAATTATTTAATATGGTCTTTAATTAAATAAACGCTCCCATTATTTTCTTCAAGTTAATAGCCCTCACTATTAAACTTAGGAAGGCCCCGTTGGTCTTGCTAGTGTACTGAGATCCCATCTAGCCCATTTTAAATTTTCGCTTTGGCGAACAAGCCAAAATGGGTTGGTTAGATAAGTCAACAAACTTAGTTTACATTAGACAATGGCACCAACCAATGACCTCAAATCTAAGTCAAGTCAACAAAAAAATTACACAATTCAATGGCATTGACCATTGTCCTCAAGTGTAATTCTCGGTATCAATAGAGTGGACACTACATATCACCACATACACAAAAATAAGTGCACTTCTCTACTATGCCTCTAATATATATTTTTCAACATTCACTTTGGCAAACAAGCAAAATATATATTAGTTAAGTCAAATCCTTCACTATGAAGGAAAACTCCAATGAAATTTAACCTCCAACTGGTAAAAGTACACCCTTTGCTTTGGCAAACAAGGTTCCGACGAATAGTGGTTTGATCAAACACATAGTGATGGAAGGCAATATTTTATTTTCGACTTAATATACTTTTATTGAGAGATTTTGATTATTAACGATCTTACTCTTCATTGACGTATTTTGGCATATAACAATATAAACAACCTAGCATGCATACTACAACATAAAATAAATGTGTCGATACATTACCTAATTGAAATCGATTTCCTTGAGCCTCGAAGAACCGGTGGGTCAACCTAGGGATACAGAGTTAACACACAAAAAACTCTTGAATCATCAAGATTAATTGCGGCTCTTCCGCTCCATCTTCACATACATTACATAATTTAAAATAAAATCAATTCTAATTTTACATCATAAATCAGAAACCTCGAGTTACATTCGAGGGGAGTGAGATGAGAAAAGAATGTACATCAAGAGATAGGGAGAGGTAGGACATGCATACCCTATTTTTAAAATTACAACCAAATAATTTCCAAAATAATTTAAAGCAAATCCAAAGGTCTAAGGCTCATGTACCAGTCACTATGTATAGTCACACATCAAGACACTGCATTCATTCAAAATTCAATTTTGAATTTAATAGATGAAATTAAGATTACCTCTCCTAAATTTGTAGAATTACATATTGATCCAATATTTCTCTACCTTCATTTAGCCCATAAGTTTTCAAACTTTACAGTTTAGACCATATCATAGACAACGCGAAACCGCTCCCATTTACTACTCACATGCCCCAATATGTGGGTGGCATCGTTGGTCATTCTTATACGCAATAACATGCAAGACGGTTTCTTGTAGGCTGCCCACTTGTGGCAACCTAGGACACACACGACAATGGGCAGTAGGGAAGGGTTGCTCGTGGAAACGCATAGCAAGGCAAGGCCACACAGTCATTGAGAGTTGCATGCAATCAACCTATGATAGGCAATGTCGTAGACAATCAGGGTACAGCAAGTGGTGCCACGCATAGTTAGCGAGCGGCAAGTGGTGCCGCACGATGTGAGCACATGATAGAGAAAGCTACACGCAGTGTGCACGTGGCAAAATGGGTAGGACGGTCTGTGCTGAAAAGCGCAGCTAGGGATACTAGGTTGTATGCGTAGCAGCATACAGTAGCATGGGCAGGGTCGTGTAAAGCGATGTTCGACCATGGTAGGGTAGGGCCACACGCATGACCCTAGGGTTTATGTGAGATAATTTTTTTTAACCAATCAACAACAAACCTTAGTTCCCAAAATTGAACCAATATGAATAATCAACAAATCAATAAATTCAATTAATAAATTAATTGAATAAAACCCTAAAAATGCAGCTTCCCCTTTTTCCTCTTCTTCATGAACTGCGCATTTCAATACTTTTGATTTCTAGAAAACAATGTCATGCCGTGGCACAATACTTCATGTTGTGGCGCATTTTGACGTCCTTAGTTCAAGCGATGAAAAATCCACGTGACGAATCACGTTGTAGAGCAACACGAAATCTATATAAGCAACAGTTCATTTCAGCGACGCCACAATGCTTTTCTCTCAAATTTTTCGATTTCATTACTCATTTTGCCAAGGTCTTGTTGATTTATTGTTCCCTACAAATCCTAAACACTTGATTTTGCAAATTTCAGTCCAATTAAGTGCAAGAATCCACCAAAGAGTAGTTAGGGTTGAATTTTGGGAAATTTTGATATTGGGCACTCTCCAATCCAAGGTATCTAATTGCTATTCTTGTTCTAGTAAGCATACTAGATCACTCATTTCTTGATTTATTGGAGATTTGATTGTGAAATTTTGAGTTTGAGTTGATTAATTGCATTCGGGGTTAATTGGGTGAGAATAGTAGTTGAATTTGTGCATATTGTGTTGTGATTGGGAGTTAGGTGTTGGTTGATTGCCGTGTAATTAGGCAGAGTGGTGAGATTATTTTTGGACTGTTGATCGTCGGCTGATTGTGGAGTGTCAATATCCTGATTTTCTGATATGGCATACATAAGTGGAGTAAAGATGTCGCCAGTTCGAGTAGGAATCATGGGGCTGCTCCACGGGACACCCATGACAATAGATTTGTAAGTGCCACTACTGAGGAGAGTTGTAAAGAGGCTACCGCTAGTGGTAAAGGTTTCGTTGATGAGCGGGGTTTTGAGTTTCAGAGTCTCTTCTCTGGGGTTATTGATATTATTAGGGACCTAGGTGGGAAACATTTACAACCCACCCGAAGGTAGCTGTTAAGCCTCTGGTTATAGAGTTCTATGCCAACGCCTTCGAGAGCCGATCAGGGAAGATTATGATTAAAGAAAAGGAGGTGAATTTGATGTAGAGACATCAACAAGTATTATGGGTTGTTGTATGCTCCAACTGATCAAGATGAATACTCCAAATTCATCAAGGAACCGAATTATGATCAAGTGCTGCAGTGTTTGATGAATGGTTAGGGAGAGTGGATCCTTGGCCATAATGGTAAACGTAAGAGTTTCTTGGCAACATCTCTCACCTTTACTCACAGGTTATGGTAGTACTTTGGGTGTGCCAAGATTTTCCCTACGGCACATACAATATGGTGGACACTGAAAGAGCCTTCATGCTTTATGCTATTGCTCAACGTATGCATGTGCACATTGGTCAAGTAATTTATTTTAGGATTATCCATGCTACTTGACCTAATGGGGTCTCCTACCTATTTCTGAGCCTTATCACAGCTTTATGCGTATCTGCGAGGGTTCCATATAGGGACGATGAAATGAAAAGGCTACCATCTCTGAAGTTGACACTGCATTATCTTCAGAAGATCCATAGTGGGCCCAAGGGAGGTAGTGCCCATCAACAGTAATGCAAACAGAGAGCTCCACACCCATCGACATCTTCCACCTAACCTGTACTTGATCAGATTGACAGTATAAGAGCATAGATTGCCAAAGTGTTCGATGAGGTCTCCTAGATAAGAGAGTGGCAGTCATGGGCCACAGGTCAGATGAAGTATTAGGCTGATGTTGGTAAATGATGCAACAGATCCAGCAGTCTTAACTATCTCAAACAAGAGTGGATCCGGGGCAATTTGTGATTCTGATCTACCTGAGGGGTTATGAGCCAAGGGCATCTATTGGTGATGATGTAAAGGGTGCTGGTGATGATGTTGAGGAGGTTGGTAATGACATGGAGGATGCTGATGATGATGATGATGATGATGATGATGATGGAGAGGAGTGAGAGTGGAGAGTGGAGTGGATTAAGACTTCTAGATGTCCTATTTTCATTATTTTATGTGCTTTCCTTTTTTTTTTTTTTTTTTTTTTTAATGTTGTTTATTTGATTTTACTATGTTTCAGTGTGTATAAACTCTATTTCTGAAGTGTTGATTTCATATCTTCTATTTTTGTGTTATTTCTATTTCCTCAAACTTATGATGATTAACATACAACATAGATTCTATTCCAAGACACCATGTGTTCTTTTTTTTTTTTTTTTTTTTTTTTTTTTTTTTTTTTTTTTTTTTTTTTTTTTTGGTGTTTGGTAGATTTCATGTTGATTAGGATGCGCATTCAATGAGTTACTTTCGGTACTTACGATTTGTAATCAAGGGGGGTACTTGTTTCTTTTCTTTTATACTTCTTTTTGTTTTAATTGCTACATTGGGACAGTGTAGGATCTTGGTTGGGGGTGGGAAGATATAATCTATGCCTGTAAATTTTTTTTTTTTTTTTAAGCTTGTGGGAATTTTTGTTTCTTGGATTATGTCAAATGTCTATGATATAACATGATTACAATGACATGTAGTGTCTAGAAGACTCATTTTTACACTAATTTGAGAGTTATTCTAGATGTTGGTTGCTTGAGTTTGAAACTCTGGGTATGTGGCTTGTTTGTTGGTTGGTTCTAGCATTTTTAGGTGCTTTGTGTGTATCTTCCTGTGACTTGTGAGATCCTTATGTAGGTTTACGAATTGATTTATGTAACGGAATTACAAAAATTATTTGATCCATAAACCTTGATCCCCGTGATCCTTATACTAATGTACATCATTCATCCATGAAATTATATTAACATAATAGAATTCATACCAGCGTTTGGAGGTTCCTTCATTGATTTGATTGTGTTTCCCTTTACTCCTTGGAAGGAATGCACGAGCGGTATCCCCACGAAACGAGATGACAATCACCAATTGGTTTATTTGCTAGTTAAGCCAATTGATTTCAAGGACACAGAATGCAATTTTTTTTCCTTGGAAAAATCTCTTCTCTAACAATGAAGCTCACGATTTGAGAGAGAGAGAGAGAGAGAGAGAGAGGGCGGCTAGGGTTTTTTTTTTAATTGAATGATTTTTGTTTTAATTTTACTTGCACTTAAATTTTGCACTAATTTAAAACCTAATCTAATATGGAATAGCCAACAACTCATCCATAATTAGATTAGCATTATTTCATTACCAAACAAGGAATTCTAATAAGGGTATTTTAAATTTGAATCTATATTATAATCCTTAATATTCAAGAATGTCATATGGCAATTAAAATAAGTGAGATTGTGTATTTTACAAAATATATATATATATTTAAATATTATATTATTAGTTAATATTAATATTAACTTAAATAAACATTGATTTAAGTACTCTTACAACTTAATAAGACAACAGTGGCAGAGCCGCATAGAAAGGCCTAAGCAAATCTAATTGCACTATGATATTACCAAAATATCCTTTCATCTTAAAAGATGAAAATGTCTTCTCACTTACTTATCCTTAATCTATCTTCTATGTGTATGACCTGAAGTTTCCTCATCCTATCGGTAGTGAGTCATTCCACAATTGACACTCAATCAATCGTCTCATTGAACACAGACCAATATTGGCTTTTAGCAAGGCATCATGGTCACATGATAGATTCGGATTCAACGAAATAGATATCTATCAACAATATGGTTATTGTGCATTCAAATCCCTTCATCATTCATTATCTCATCAAGGCTGAGGTATAGAAATAGTGTCAACCTTAGATATCTCTAATCTTTTTGTATTCGGTTATTAGACCAACGACCAGAATAGATTGGATTGCGCTACAACTCAATCCCATTGTGGCCACATATTTAATGTCATTGTCATTCACCGAATTGCTCAGTTAGATAATTTCTCCCGTACCCGAGAGTCATGAATTCTTTGTCAATCCACCATACCTCTTGGGCCCACAATGTACTCTACCTGACCTATGTAGCTCTTGTGTCTAAGTTGGCTCACTTTCTTCCACAATCTGTGGAGTGACCTCCTCCTGATGTTCCTCCATTTCTAGTGGTACATCTGCCTGTTCCTTATCAGCCATATCTTGTGGAGTCAGAACTTCACCTAGTTCGACCTTTCTACCTCCTGTACTATTTTGGATAAATTCCTTTTCCAAAAATACCCCAAATCGAGCTACAAAAACTTTTCGCACTTGTGGCTGGTAGAAATAGTATCTCATGGTTTCCTTGGGATATCCCACAAAGATACATCTATCAGATTTTAGGGCAAGCTCATTTCCCGTCAATTTCTTAACATAAGTTGTACAACCCCAAACTCTTAAATAAGACAACCTGGGCTTTCGCCCATTCCATAATTCATATGGAATCTTATGCATTGATTTGGATGGCACACGGTTCAATGTGTGAATCGTAGTCTCCAGGGCATAACCCTAGAATACTATGGATAGATCAACCAAACTCATCATCGAACGAACCAATCAAGTAACGTTTGATTCCTCCTTTCCGATACATCATTGTGTTGTGGCGTATAAGGAGGTGTGAGTTGTGATACTATCACACATTCTTTAAGGTATCCACCAAACTCCAAGCTCAAGTATTCACCTCCTCGATCCGATCAAAGGGCTTTAATACTCTTTCCGAGCTTATTTTGTACTTCATTCCTAAACTCTTTGAACTTATCAAACGATTCAGATTTATGTCTCATCAAATAGACATAACTATATCTATTGAAGTCATTAGTAAATGTGATGAAGTAAGAATATCCTCCTCTTGCCTAAACTGTCATAAGACCACATATATCACTATGGATGATCCCTAACAGTTCTATAGATCTTTCATTGTTTCCAGTGAAAGGCGTCTTGGTCATCTTGCCTAGAAGGCATGACTCACATACCTCATATGATTAAAAATCAAATAGGTCCAAGACTCCATCCCTATGGAGTTTTGCTGTGCAAGTTTGATTGATATGAACAAGCCTACAGTGCCAAAGGAATGTTTGGTTAAGATCGCCAGTCCTGACTTCCTTAATTTCAAGATTGAATATCCCTTTATCCCTATCTAGAGCATATAAACCATTATGTAACCTATCATTTCCATAATGAATACCATTCAAACTAAAAGACATCCATTAGATATTCCAAAATGATATCCAAAACTATCCAAAGCAGACATCGAAATAATATTCTTAGAAATAGAAAGTACATAATAACAATCCATAAGTTCTAAGATAAGGCCTGAAGTCAAAGATAACTGATAAACACCTACAGCTAGAGCAGCAACTCTGGCTTTGTTCCCAATGTGTAGGTCTGTCTCCCCTCAACTGAGCGATATACTCTGCCATAGTCTCTACACATTAGTACAAATGTGAGATACACATCATGTGTCAATGACCCAAGATGTGTTAGGAGATAAGTTTATTTTAATCATGAATAAACCTTTAGAAGAAGATGCAGCAACAATCTTTTTCTTGTTCACCAGGAAGTCCTTGCAATGTTTTATCCAGTGATCGGGATGGCCGCAATGAAGACAAATGATCTTCCTTTTCACAACTGTTCCATCCAACGACTTATGAGCTTCATGATCTACACATCTCTTTTGGTTAGTTTTGACCTTCTCTTGGGGTATGTTCCTCATTTATTGAACATTTTTTCTTTCTTTTATACATTTTTACCATTTCCAAAATATATATATATATATATCTCAGTTTAATTTTGTAAACAAAATTTGTTAAAATCATATTTATGTAGTTTTAGAATATCTTTAGTAAGCCGCCTTCAAAATTGGCTTTTGCCAAAGGTTGTCATTGTAGAATACATTTTCAATACACGAGGGTCAAAATTACAACAATTACAAATTTTAGAATTTTTAATACAAATAACGAACAGGATACTTATATTTATTTATAATATTTATCATGATTGACACATATAAATTTACTCGAGAAGTTTTCATGTTTATAATTTTATTATCATTATGCATGTCTATTTCTTTCTCACTATATATTGATGTATATGCTCTCTTATATTGTGGAGGTTTAATTACTGACAAACAAAACATGTTTTACTTCAAAAAATTTGTTCTTATCGATTCATTTCCTTGTACAAAACCATGTTTAGTATGATAATATATGATTAAATATGCATGGGTACATGCAAGAAATAAGGTACTAAGGTTTATCACAAAGATGATATACCTTATATACTTTGTCTTTAGAGATACGTCTTCTATAAAAAAGATGTAACTCTTAGGACAAGATAATTTAACAGTTAAATAACTTCTTTACAATTATTGGAAGTTATTTAATAGTTATGTATCTTAGGAAAGGTTATAACATTATTCATTTGATTACATTTTATGTGTTTTACTCAAACAATAATGTTTTGTTTATAACTGAGTCATATAAATAGACAAAAATTACAAAAAAAATTATGTAAAATGACTACTTTATCCTTTGTTTTATGTCTGTTTGTATGACTAAATTTTATAACTCAATTGCAAATATAACATTGCTCTTACTCAAATACTACTTGCATATAGAAATACTAACAAAGAGAGATATACATGTATTTAAGTGCAATTTTGGTGATTCAAGATTCTTGCATGTCACAATCAACCTTACAACGGGGTCCAAGATCCTGTCATATTTTTGTTTATAGTATTGATGTTCTTTTGGATCTTAACCATCCTACTATATGTTTATACATAGGAACTTTATTGTAAGAATTTATAATAAATAAATAAATAAAAGAAGGTAGAGAATGAAATAAAGAGATGGAAAATATTAAGAAACAACTACATTTTCAAATGGATTGATATCACTATATTTAATTATACTTTTCAATCCAACAATAAGCTATTCTATAAAAGCATGCAATTTATTGTTATTGGAGTGGCACTCAAAGGAGATTAATTAATTAAATTAATTGTTTGTCTGCAATTATGTGGGTGGCTACATATTTAAGTAGCACGAATCCTTTCCCAACAACTCCTTAATTGTTTCGCCAAATAATTAACAAAATTAATTAATATAAACTTCATTGCTATTGGCCTTGACCTTGTGCATTAACGTTAAAAAATGCTGGACTTAAATTTAATTAAGACATTATTCATCCAACACGATTAAGCCAAGTATTCAGATAATTAACAACCTCAACTTCGAAACGTGTTTCTAAATAAAGCATTAAAAAACGTTGTAAAGTTAGGTGGAATTGTATAAGATAAGTAGTCCATTAACTTAGTGGCAGCCATTGTCCTGTTCGTCTTCTTCATATTGCTTTACCTTTCTCACCAGAAAGCTCCGTTAATGGTGACAAGTGTCAGACGAAGGCAGGGTTCTTTTTACTTTTAATTTTATTAAAATTAATTGATGAGACAAATTAAAGATGGTGCAATTGCACGCGACCTTGCCTTTTTATGAAATATATAAATGGTTACTTTTTAATCATACAAAATAAATAATTTATAGGCTTTAGTGGTTTTGGCTTGTGTATATAAATAATTAAAAGATTTAATTAACTAATTCATGTTGACCTATCATTTGTTAGGAGTAGTCACACACGGCTTTTTTAACTAATTGATTAATTAGTTGATGCTTTTGGGATTTCTTCAAGTCCAATTCCACTAGAAATGGTGGCCCCTTTATTGCCAACCTTCCAAATTGTCAACTCACTTCTACTTTCCACCCATGCTTTTAAGTTTTTTAACAATGCAGCATAAAAACATTGATTTTGTAATGTCTGATTATTTGCATATTAGATTCAACAAATGTAATTCTCATTTGAATAACAATCATATCCAACTTCTAAAATTCTTCGTAGATGTTTTTATTATTATTATTATTGCATATTAATTTATAATTTTTAGCTTTAATCTTTTTAAAATTAAACTTTAAAAATAAAAAATCAGACTCATCATCTCGTTTTTGTATTTATGATCTTATAACATATTTGATTTAATACCCAAATATTATGAACAATTAAAGACATAGTATCTAAGCTACCCCTCAATATATGTACATCATAAAAGAACAATATATGAGAAAGAACCCATAAAAAAAAAAAAAAAAAAAAATCTTCAATTCTAACATTATATACTATGTTTTATTATTGTAGTAGACAACTATTTACGTTGTTTAATCAGCTAGTTGAGTTACAAATCATTTGTAATTTGTAAAATTGCTTAAACAAGATCATCACTCAACTTTAAATTGAGATTGAAAAGCAAAATTTTCTGTATCTTCGTGACCTACTTTAATTTTATAAAATATTGATCTATATCTGTCATCCCATCCACAGTTTAAAGTTAACAAATTTTATATAATTTATTCAGTAGAAAAAGCATACTATAACTTATGGTTGTGGTTAAAAGTAAAAATTAATTAATAAAATTCGCAATTTTCTCGACTGAAGGTGAAGAACATCAAATATTGTACGAAATCTAAACATATCACACCTGCCTACACAACTCGCTGTTTACACCAAAGGATTCCAGAATTGTGTACGAAAAAAAAAAAAAAAAAAAAAACGGAGTTTTTAACATTTTTCTTTTCTTTAATACTGTCTCCATAAAAATTATCCGTGTGATAGTGCTAAATTTGTTTAAAGAGAAAAACTATACTACAATCATAAACCTACTGGTTTATTTTAAACCAAAAACCAAAATAAAACACCAAACTGAAATAAAACATGAAAGAAATTAAGGACCATATAACATACGGTGACAAGATGGTGGAATATCTTGTCACCGTATTTTATATAACTTGCTTTTTCTCTATCTCGGTGAACGCTTTTAGTATCCAGATTTGTGGTGGTGAAGAGCAATGTTTCGAAACCCAAACCGAGAGCTGACCCGTTCAAGTGATCGGGTCACGGTTTAGGCGGCCGAACCAATGATGTCATCATAATGACATCATGCTGACATCAACAACAAAACCCTGTCTGATGTTTAAAAATTCTGATAATGAAAACCTGCTTCTTATAAGAATCTCTAAAATGAAAGACGAAAAAGAAGAGAAAGCAAAAAGAAGTAAAGTGGTCCCAAACTAAATGTTACTATAGGCACTAGGCAGACTAATATACTTCTAAAATGTTAAATTCACCCACACATGGACACTCTTGCTGGCTTAAACTGGCCAGATCGCATAACCAAAAGGGGCATTTTATTAAAAGACCATGTCAAGTTTAAATTTAATTAAAAGGCTATGAAGTTTTAAAGTGTTAACTAAATAGCTTTATTACTGATTAAGAGTAATTAAACATGATTCGTGCTTAATTATGATTAATGAAGTATTGCGTAATCTTTTAAAAATTATACTATGTTCCCAAAAACCAGAAATTCTTGCAAACAAACCCAAACACCTTCTTCTTCCTCCCGCCATTAACGCATCCCTACCCTGGTTGCTGTTTCTTCTTAGCTTCGTCTACATCTTCTTCTTCCTCGACATCTTCTTCTTCCTCCTTCCTCTACATCTTCTTCTTCCTCATTCCTCTATATCTTCTTGTTCCTCCGCCATTAATACTTTCTTCTTCCTCCACCATTAACATCTTCTTCTCCAAAGATCTGCCTCTTTCTCCTCCTGGCATTCGTCCAAGTATGTGTATCTCCTCCTTACATTTTATATTTAGATTTACAAAGATTTAATAATGGATTGGGTTTGGGTTATGATTTTGATTTAGTTGTTTAGGTTGTTGGGTTGTGTTTGATGTAATGCAAGTTGAAAGGAGTGAAATTTGTTGAATATTTTCTTGCATTGTGGGTAGTTGGGGGTGGTAGCATCGATTGTAGGTGGAGATGGCTGAAAATGTGTTTTGGATCTGATGGATCGCTTAAGCGATCTGGTATAAGTCTAATATATAGTAGCAGATCTCTTAAGCGATCTGGTATATGACAGAAGATCGCTTAAGCGATCTGGTATATGGCAGCAGATCACTTAAGCAATCAGGTATATGGTAGCAGATCGCTTAAGCGATTAGGCTTATTTGTACTAGATCGCTTAAGCGATATACTGGATCGCTTAAGCGATGCAGTAAGCGATATACCAGATCGCTTAAGCGACTCTTCAGATACTTTTTAAAATCTGTCAACCCTTAATATATTGGTTAATAATTTTCTTTTCCTTGCATTATAGGTACTTGACTATTATTAGACATGAGACGTTTTGGGTGTTGAATATTTTGGTGAGTGGCTAGATGCCATTTCGTTACTTGTTCACTAGTTTCTCTTGGTTGTATGTCAATCTTTTGTGGTGCATTAAACTGATTTTATGTCCTTGTATTTTCAGCTATGCCATCAAGAAGAAGGATGAAATCGAGAGAGCTGTCAAGCCAAGCCGTTGAAGACTTATTAGTGAATCTAAACCAATTTACTAGTTTTGATGAGTACTTTATGAGATTCCCTTTTGGTCTCATGGTACTTGTATGAATGCTTGTGTGTTTTCAATTTTTTATGTTGACAATGGATATCTTTTTTTTAAAGTTTTAATAGATGATAGTAAGGATGCTTCTAGTTACTTAATTGTTGCTTTTATGTGCTACTAAATTCATTCAATATTGAGATTTTTGTGCATATAATTCATTCAATATGAATGTTATCAATACAAAATCGCTTAAGCGAGCGATGACATCACTTAAAAGCTATTTTAGAATTGAGAAGAAATGTCAAGTTACAAATAAAATGGCCTTGGTTCTTAAGCGACGTCTCTATCGCTTAAGCGATCACGGCTTGTTACAGGATTGAAGCGAGAGACTGACCTCGCTTAAGCGATCTTGAATTTGAGAAGAAATAGACAAGTATGAAAAAAATTGGCCTTGATCGCTTAAGCGACATCGACTATCGCTTAAGCGATCACAGCTTATACGTATAGGATTGCTTAAGCGAGAATGACATCACTTAGCGATCTTGAATTTGAGAGGAATAGTAAAATACAAAGAAAAATTGGCCTTGGTCGCTTAAACACGTAGGCTATCGCTTAAGCGATCACGACTTATTTGTATAGGATCGCTTAAAGCGAGAGCTAACATCGCTTAAGCGATCAAGGTAATTTGCTTTTGTACTTAGAATAATCCTTCTCAAATACACAATCACTTAAGCAATGTCACTCTCGCTTAGTGATCGATATAATTAAGTCTGATCACTTAAGCGATAGCCTGCATCGCTTAAGTGACCAAGACCAATTTGCTTCTTTTCTCCTCAATTTTTGATATTGTGAACATTTGAGTGAAAATTAATTTGTAATGTTTTATTTAATATTTAGGTCCTTTTTTATTAATTATTTTTTTTTATAATTATTATTTTTATTTCAATAGAATGTGAAAAGAACACTTCGGTCCTTGTCGATCAGCACCGTACATAAAACTGAAGATTATTGTTATTATATTATTTTTGTTAGTTCTTGGCAAGAAAGTAATATATAAAAATATAATATTGATATAAATTGAACTCCGCAACCATCTGCTCTACACTCTGTAGACAAGGCTAAATAGACGGGATTGGCTTAGGATTAAGGGCAATTTACCTTAAATATTTTTTCCTGTTATGGATATATGTTTATTATAGATTAAAAAAACTATTTAATTAAAATCTAATAACGGTCATGATCCACTGAAACGAAGTCGACACCTGATATGTTTAATATAGACAACATTCTACACCATATATGTTTATATAGCCTAAAATACTAATTTAATTAAAATATAATAACAGTTCATGGTCACTGAACGAATCGTACACTGATATTTAATATGAAGTAAATATTCACACCAATATGTTTAATATAGCCGCAAAAGAACTAATGTAATTAAAATAAATAATGGTCATGGTCCACTACCGAATTTGTACATCTGATATGTTTAATATAGCGTAACTTCTATACAATATGTTTAATATAGCCGTTAAAAGAACTAATTAATTAAATATAATAACGGTCATGGTCCACGACGATCGTACACCTGATATGTTTAAGATGACGTAAAAATTATAACACCATATATGTTTAATATAGTGTAAAATAAACTAATTTAATTAAAATATATAACGCTCATGGTCCACTGAACGAATGTACACCTATATGTTAATATAGACGTAAACATTCTACACCATATGTTTAATATAGCCGTAAATAAACTAATTTTTAAATATAATAATGGTTATAGTCCACTGAATGAATCATACACCTGATATGTTTAATATAGAAGTAAACATTCTACACCATATATGTTTAATATGCCTAAAAGAACTAATTTAATTAAAATATAATATGCGGTCATGGTCTACTAAACGATTGTACATCTGATATGTTTATATAACGTAAACATTCTACACCATATGTTCAATAGCATCGTAAAAGAACTAATTAATTAAAATATATAACGCTCATGGCCACTGAAAAATCGTAACCTTATATGTTTAAGATAGCGTAATCACTTACCGATCGTAGTGAAATACAATAAAAATAATCCGAATACACTGGATCGCTTAAGAGATTTCATTCTCGCTTAAGCGATCCTGTGTTTTAGACTTAGTCGCTTAAGAGATCTGTTGTTATTTATATATCGCTTAGCATTCTACGCTTTACACTTGATCGCTTAAGCGATCTATCACGAACAAGACAAATCAATAAGTGCCCAGGTGCACGATCGCTTAAGTGATTTATTCATCGCTTAAGAGATCCTTTGCTTTTACACCTGGTCGCTTAAGCGATTACAATGGCTAAGCGATCATGTCCGAGGCAGAATAAACTTCTGCCCAGATGCAAAATCGCTTAATCAATTAAGTGTATCGCTTAAGTGATTTCTTCGCTTACTGTTGTCGCTTAAGCGATCGTAGATAGCTTAAGCGATCACGAACAAGACATATATAAGTGCCCAGAGGCACGATTGCTTAAGCAATTTATTATATCTCTTAAGCGATCCCGTTCTTTTAACTTGGTCGCTAAGCAATTTATAATCGCTTAAGCGATCATGTCCGAGCAGAATCAACTTCTGCCCAGATGCACGTCGCTTAATTGATTCTTTACTTTTACTCTTGGTCGCTTAAGCACCATGACTTTTATGCACCAGGGACCATGGTCAATTAAATTGACAACAAGATCATCAATGCACCATCTTCCGGCTCAGGCTCCCTCCCATTTGAAGAACAACACATCACTATCACAACAAACCTCCCTATGGCCTCCCTTGGCTCCGCAGTCCTCTGAGCCTAAAACACCCCTCTTCTCATGCCCTCCACTTTTTGACAAAATGCACAATGACCCTAACAATAACACCAACCAATATCCCAAATTACACCAACAACAATAATTTCATCTCTTCCACCTCCTCGATGGAATTGCGTCGGCATCCTCCCCTCAGTTCATTTTCACACTCTTGCCCTCCCTTGTTCCGCTAGCAGAAATGTCTTCTGTCAGCGTCGTCTCCTCTCCTAGGTTAGAAACAACTTTAGTCATCGAAAATTGCTCCACCGCAACTTCGTTCTTCTCCATTTTTGTAAACCCATGTGCCTACAATTTGGGGAGTGGATGGATTTTTTCTGTTTCTTTGGATCTCAACCATTATAACTTAACCGGGATGCAAGGAAGACAAAAATGCAAAGAGCAAGAAATTGAGTAATTGCAGAAAATTGAATAAAACGAGAGAGAGAAGGTGTTTGAAATCCTGTTGTCTGAGAAAGAGAAGCTGAGAGAAATGTGTTTTGCCTTTCAAATTTTAAATCAACTTCTCTTTATTATACTCTAACCCACAAATTTTTAAATCTTTTCACCCTAATCCTTTTGCTGCTTCAATTCACCTTGTGTGCCACATCATATTTTTTAACACCAAAAAAAAAATCAAAACCTTTTCAAGGTTATATTCTTAATTCGAAACTTGGTAAGGCGTATTAGTTAATTTCCTCCAACCAAAAGCTACATCCCTTCATTCAAATTTTTTATAAACCTGGAAATTTAATTTACTACGTTGGTTGATTTTATTTTAAGCAAATTTTGTTTCTGCAAAATGGGGGCAGTTTATTAAAAGGCCATCTCGAAGTTTAAATTTAATTAAAAGGCTTGAAGTTTAAAGTGTTAACCGATAATAGCCTTATTATTGAGATTAAGGTAATTAAACTTGATAGTGCTTAATTAGGATTAATGAAGTATTATGTAATCTTTTAAAAATTATATATATTCCCAAAAACCCAAATTCTTGCAAACAAACCCAAACACTTCTTCTTCCTCCCACCATTAACGCATCTCTACCTGTTGCTGTGTTCTTCTTAGCTTCGTCTACATCTTCTCTCTCCTTCTCTACGTCTTCTTCTTCCTTCCTATATCTTCTTGTTCCTCCCATAACACTTTCTTCTCCCTTACCATTAACATCTTCTCCGCCAAGATCCCCTCCTCCTCTCTTGAATTTACATCTAGTATGTGTATCCCTGCTTTACATCTTATATTTAGATTTATAAAGATTTAATAATGGATGGGGTTGGGTTTATGATTTTGATTTAGTTGTTTTAGGTTGTTGGGTTGGGTTTGATGTATGCCAAGTTGAAGAGAGAAATTTGTTAATATTTTCTTGCATTGTGATTAGCTAGGGGTGATAGCACCGATTATAGTGGAGATGGCTGAAATGTGTTTTGATCTGATGATCGCTTAAGCGATCTGATATTACAGAAGATCACTTAAGCATCTGGTATAGAACAGAAGATCGCTTAAGCAATTGGTATAAGTCTAGTATATGGCGCAGACCTTAGGCGATTAGAATATAGCAGCAGATCACTTAGCATCAAGCTTATTTGTACTAATCGCTTAAGCGCTAACTGATCGCTTAAGCAAATCAGTAAGCGATATACTTCGGTGAGAAATTATATTCCATAATGTTTAGTTAATATTATCCTTTTTTATTATTATTTTTTCATTTCAATAGAATGTGAAAAGAACACTTCGGTCTTTGTCGATCACACCGTACATAAACTGAAAAATCTATTATATTCTATTATTTTTGTTAGTTCTGCAGAGTAATATAAAAATATTGATATAAATTGAACTTGCAACCATCTGCTCTGCACTCTGTAGACCAAGGCTAAATAGACGGGATCGCTTAACCGATTAAGGGTAATTTACCTTCATATATATTTCCATGTTTATGGACATATGTTTAATATAGACGTAAAAGAACTATTTAATAAAATATAATACGTCATATTCCACGGAATGAACGTACACCTGATATGTTTAATAAGACGTAAACATTCTACACCATATGTTTAATATAGCCGTAAAAGAACTAATTTATTAAAATATATAACGGTCATGCTCTATCTAACAAATCGTACACCTGATATGTTTAATATACGTAAACATTCTACACCATATATGTTTAATATAGCCATAAAAGAACTAATTTAATTAAATATATAACGTTCATGTCCACTGAACAAACCGTACACCTGATATGTTTAATATAGACGTAAACATTCTACATCTATATGTTTAATATAGCCGTAAAAGAACTAATTTAATTAAAATATAAACGTCATGGTCCCCTGGACGAATCGTACACTAATATGTTTAATATAACATACATTTTATACCATATATGTTTAATATGCCTAAAAGAAACTAATTTAATTAAAATATAATATAGTCATGGTCCACTGAACGAATCGTACACACTTATTGTTTAATATATGTAAATATTCTATACCAATATGTTTAATATGCATAAAAGATTAATTTAATTAAAATATAATAACGGTCATGGTCCACTGAACAATCGTACACCTATATGTTTAATATAGACGTAAACATTCTACAACCATATATGTTTAATTAGCCGTAAAAAATTATTTAATTAAAATATATAATGGTCATGGTCCACTGACGAATCGTACACCTGATGTTTTAATATAGACGTAAACATTCACACCATATATGTTTAATAGTCCATAAAACTAATTTAATTAAAATTAATAATGGTCAGGGTCCACTGAACGAATCGACACTCCTGATATGTTTAAAAGACGTAACAATTCTACACCATATATGTTTCATATAGCCATAAAAAAACTAATTTAATTAAATATAATAAGGTCATGGTCCACTGAACGATCGTACACCTGATATGTTTAATATAGATGTAATATTCTATACCATATATTGTTTAATATGCCATAAAAGAATTAATTTATTAAAATATAATAATGGTCAGGGTCCCTGATGAATCGTACACCTTATTGTCTAAGAATACGTTAATCGCTTAAACCATCTAGTGAAATACAATAAAAATACTCCAAATATACTGGATCGCTTAAGAGATGTTCATTTCTCGCTTAGCGATCCTGTGTATTTAGACTTAGTCGCTTAAGAGATCTGGTTGTATTATATTATCGCTTAAGCGATTCTATACCTTACACTTGGTCGCTTAAGCGATCACGAACAAGACAGAATCAATAAATGCCCAGATGCGCGATCGCTTAAGCGATTTATTCTATCGCTTAAGCAATCCTTTGCTTTTAACCTTGATCGCTTAAGCGATTATGTCCGAGGCAGAATAAACTTCTGCCTAGATGCACAATCGCTTAAGCGATTCTTCGCTTTCATGATTGGTCAAGTAAGCGATCGTAGATCACTTAAGCAATCATGAACAAGACAATAAATAAGTGTCCAGGCGCAGGATCGCTTAAGCGATTCTTCGCTTTTACTGTTGGTCGCTTAAGCGATCATGAACAAGACAATAAATAAGTGCCCAGATGCATGATCGCTTATGCGATCCTTTGCTTTTAACGTTGGTCGCTTTAAGTGATTTATAATCGCTTAAGCGATCATGTCCGAGGCAGAATCAACTTCTGCCCAGATGCACGATCGCTTAAGCGATCTAAAATCGCTTATACCAGATCGTTTAAGCGATCTTCTGTCATATACCAGATCGCTTAAGCAATCCTTTGCTTTTACTCTTAGTATGTCCGACGCTTGGAATTTGCGTCGGCATCCTCCTCTTCAATTTCAATTTCAACTCTTGCCCTCCCTTGTTCCGCCAATAGAATGTCTTCTGTCGACGCCGTCTCCTCTCCTGGTGGAGCAACTTCAGTCATCGGAAGTTACTCCACCATAACTTCTTCTTTTCCACTTTCGGTAGACCCAGTGGTACCTACAATTTGGGAAGTATATGGGTTTTTTTTCTATTTCTTTAAGGATCTCAACCATTATAACTTAATCGGGAATGGCAAGGAATGACAAAAATGCAAAGAGCAAAGAAATTGAGAAATTGCAAAAAATTGGAAGAAAAAACGAGAGAGAGAAAGGTGTTTGAATCCTGTTGTGAGAAAGAGAAGCTGAGAGAAATGTGTTTTGCCTTTCAAATTTTAAATCAATTTCTCTTTATTATACTCTAACCCACAAATGTTTAAATCTTTTCGCTCTAATCCTTTTTGCTGCTTTAATTACACTTAAGTGTGCCACGTCATATTTTTTAACCCAAAAAAAAATGAAAAAGATTTTCATGGCCATTTTGTTAAATGGAAACTTGGGATGGTCGGGCAGCTAAATTTTCTCCTGCAAAATGATTGGAGAAATTCTTAAGAAAAACAGAGTTTGAGATGAAATTTTAAGAAGATAGAAATGGGAAATCTTCCAAGAGGAGTAAAAATATGATCTGAAAAAGGCAAAAGATTAACAGTGAAGATTTTATGTTACAAATCCAAGCTGGAAGGAAGATTTCCAAATACTGTTTCAGACTTTTCAACCGAAATTTCCAAACTTTCCCACACTTCCTCAGCAACCAAACAAAATTCAATCACCAAAACCTAAAATTAACCATTCTCAACCATTCTTCTATCCAAACTGAACCAAAATTGTCGGGTTCACCAGCGTTTTTCCAGTAATCAAACACAATTCACCCACTAAAACCCACAATCAAACGCAAAAAATAGAAGGAAAAAAATCCCAATTCTGGAAACCCAAAAAACCATCAACGTGACATAACACAACATGCAAACAATAAATTACAATCAACCAATCACGAAATCACAACAAGATCTAAAACAGACAACAAAAACAAAAAGGAAGGAGAAAGAGAAAGAGAGATCTTGCAGAAGCTCTTCAAGTTCGTTACTTGGCTGAATAATAAAGCTCGAAGTCAAAGATCGGANATATGTTTAATATAGACGTAAACATTCTACACCATATATGTTTAATATAGCCGTAAAATAACTAATTTAATTAAAATATAATAATGGTTATAGTCCACTGAATGAATCATACACCTGATATGTTTAATATAGAAGTAAACATTCTACACCATATATGTTTAATATAGCCATAAAAGAACTAATTTAATTAAAATATAATAGCGGTCATGGTCTACTAAACGAATTGTACATCTGATATGTTTAATATAGACGTAAACATTCTACACCATATATGTTCAATATAGCCGTAAAAGAACTAATTTAATTAAAATATAATAACGCTCATGGTCCACTGAAAAAATCGTACACCTTATATGTTTAAGATAGCGTTAATCACTTAACCGATCTAGTGAAATACAATAAAAATAATCCGAATACACTGGATCGCTTAAGAGATTTCATTTCTCGCTTAAGCGATCCTGTGTATTTAGACTTAGTCGCTTAAGAGATCTGGTTGTATTTATATTATCGCTTAAGCGATTCTACGCTTTTACACTTGATCGCTTAAGCGATCTATCACGAACAAGACAAAATCAATAAGTGCCCAGGTGCACGATCGCTTAAGTGATTTATTCTATCGCTTAAGAGATCCTTTGCTTTTAACCTTGGTCGCTTAAGCGATTACAAATGGCTTAAGCGATCATGTCCGAGGCAGAATAAACTTCTGCCCAGATGCACAATCGCTTAATCAATTAAGTGTATCGCTTAAGTGATTCTTCGCTTTTACTGTTGGTCGCTTAAGCGATCGTAGATAGCTTAAGCGATCACGAACAAGACAATATATAAGTGCCCAGAGGCACGATTGCTTAAGCAATTTATTATATCTCTTAAGCGATCCCTTGCTTTTAACGTTGGTCGCTTAAGCAATTTATAATCGCTTAAGCGATCATGTCCGAGGCAGAATCAACTTCTGCCCAGATGCACGTCGCTTAATTGATTCTTTACTTTTACTCTTGGTCGCTTAAGCACCATGACTTTTATGGCACCAGGGACCATGGTCAATTAAATTGACAACAAGATCATCAATGCACCATCTTCCGGCTCAGGCTCCCTCCCATTTGAAGAACAACACATCACTATCACAAACAACCTCCCTATGGCCTCCCTTGGCTTCCGCAGTCCTCTGGAAGCCTAAAACACCCACTCTTCTCATGCCCTCCAACTAGTTGACAAAATGCAACAATGACCCTAACAATAAACACCAACCAAATATCCCCAAATTAGCACCAACAACCAATAATTTCATCTTCTTCCACCTCCTCGATGGAATTTGCGTCGGCATCCTCCCCTTCAGTTTCATTTTCAACTCTTGCCCTCCCTTGTTCCGCTAGCAGAATGTCTTCTGTCAGCGTCGTCTCCTCTCCTGGTAGAACAACTTTAGTCATCGAAAATTGCTCCACCGCAACTTCTTCTTCTCCATTTTTGGTAAACCCAGTGGTGCCTACAATTTGGGGAGTGGATGGATTTTTTCTGTTTCTTTGAGGATCTCAACCATTATAACTTAACCGGGAATGGCAAGGAATGACAAAAATGCAAAGAGCAAAGAAATTGAGTAATTGCAGAAAATTGAAATAAAAAACGAGAGAGAGGAAGGTGTTTGAATCCTGTTCTGAGAAAGAGAAGCTGAGAGAAATGTGTTTTGCCTTTCAAATTTTAAATCAACTTCTCTTTATTATACTCTAACCCACAAATTTTTAAATCTTTTCACCCTAATCCTTTTTGCTGCTTCAATTACACTTAAGTGTGCCACATCATATTTTTTAACCCAAAAAAAAAAATCAAAAACCTTTTCAAGGTTATATTCTTAATTCGAAACTTGGTAAGGCGTATTAGTTAAATTTCCTCCAACCAAAAAGCTACATCCATTCATTCAAACTTAGTTTATGATAACCTGGAAATTTAATTTTACATNTTTCAGTCCTTGTTATTTTATTTTATTGCAATTAAACCACTAAGATTATAACAAGTTATAATTTCTGTAAACTATAACTACTTATCAATATCCTTTTTGGTAATTACAATTTAAAATACAAAATTAATTTGAAATAATTAATAATGGAGCTGAAATAGAGTTTTACGGGTGCTTAAATAACACTCTTATTCTATCCTTAATTAAAATCAGTAAAAATGGAACTAATAAAAGTAAAAATTTCAAAAGGAAGCATATTATTAACTATTAAAGCCTCTTTTTTATAAAAATATCTGCAGTACAAAATGCGCAAGTTCAACATTTTGTCATGCTGATTCAACTTTTCTTTTTCTTTGTTTTCATATATTTGTGGTACTTATATTATTATCAAATATTAAATTTTACTAAAAAAAATTAGTGTTTAAAATTTCTAGTACAACAAAAATAGGTTATACTTATATAGGTGGCCATTGGGCCAGGCCACTGGGCCAATAGGCCCTCCACCTAACCTGACTTTGTGTATAAAGGTTATTTGTTTACATTTAATTAGAGCATTGTTGGCATTGCATTTTAAGTAAGGTTTCAAATCTCATAAACATTATTACATTGAAGGTCTTTTTTTATGGTTCTAAAAAATTTCAATCTCTTAGCATATGAAATTGATTCTATTTACTTATTGATAAAAATTAATAATGATTGTTTGATTGATTTATCAATTCACATTCATATTAACTAGTCCAATTGATCGAGTTTTTCTGGATTATACTAAAAGATTCACAAAAGACAAATCCCACTTAAGCTTTGTAATTAAGTAATGTAAACTATTTTGAAATACAAAAACCAAATCAAGTATATAGATATGGAGACAAACATAACATGACAATTTTATGTTTGTTTTATTTAATGGAATGTGAATGGTAATAGCAACGGACTGTAAAATGGAATGGAATATATAAAGGAACATTAATGGATTTTGTTTCATTTATCGTTTTAGTTCAATTTTAATTAATTGATACCTATTAAATTTATTTTAAATAAAAACAAAATCACTTACCTTAACAACACCTGTTAACTCCATAAAATAAAAAAAATAAAAAATAAAAAATTTAAATTTATCAAAACAGTAGCCAACAAAACATAATACATATTTGTTTCAATATTCTCAAAATCTAATCATATTATATTCAACTCAAAATATTTAGATATTTTTAACCCCCTAAATTTGTTAATTTAACTAAACACCGTCAACAATAAAAGTTTATAAAATGACAAAAACACCCCCATACACTCACATATTCCCGACAACCGGCCACTACTGCTAGAAGGTAGCCGAAATCTGTAGGAATGGCGCACGATCGGCTAGATATGGCCAGTCGTATGCCGATGGCCAAATCTGGCCACATCTAGTCATCAATAATGACCAAATATTGGTCGTTGTTGACGGCCAAACGACGGCCAAGATCTGGCAGTCGCTAATGGCCAGATCGTTGGCCGTAGATGTGGCCGTTTTTTGCCAGATCCATGGTAGATCTGGTAAAAAAATGCCAGATCGATGCATTATCGACTAGATCCAGTCAGTCGTGTGTCATTCCAACTACTTCTAACCATCGTCCAGCAGTGGTGGCTAGCTGTCGACAATTAATGGGTTGGTGAGGGTGTTTTTGTTAATTTTAAAATTTTTATTATAGGGGTGTTTCGCTAAATTAACAAATATAGGGGATTAACAATAATCTAAATATTTTCAAAAAATGTTTTCCAGAAATTTACCAAACACATTTTCAAATTCAAATCCTATTCTTCTAATAACATCCTAATTCAACTTTTTCAAATATACTCTACTCATCACCATTGTGCTCTTCACCAATGTTCTGAAACCCGGACTGGACCGGCTAGTCCAACTGAGTTTCGTTCACATTTCCGGTTCACAAAGGTTAAAAAACCCGACATTTAACATTGGACCGTTTTGGACCGGCGTTACTGTTCAGACCGCCGGTCCAACCGGGCAGCAGCAAATCCGGTCCAATAAGTATCAAGACTCAAGATCCTTAAAACCAATTTTAACCCTTTCTCCTTCATTCGATTTCAACCCCTTCACATTCGTCATGTGCGAGCTGCCGTTTGCGTCTTCCTTCAATTTTCAATCTTTGACTTCGAGTTTTATTATTCAGCCAAGTAACGAACGTGAAGAGCTTCCGCAAGATCTCTCTTTCTCTTTCTCCTTCCTTTTTTTTTTTTGTTGTTGTCTCTTTTAGATCTTGTTGTGATTTCGTGATTGGTTGATTGTAATTTATTGTTTGCATGTTGTGTTATGTCACGTTGATGGTTTTTTGGGTTTCCAGAATTGGGATTTTTTTTCTTCTATTTTTTGCGTTTGATTGTGGGTTTTGGTGGGTGAATTGTGTTTGATTACTGGGGAAACGCTGGTGAACCCGGGAATTTTGGTTCAGTTTGGATAGAAGAACGGTTGAGAATGGTTAATTTTAGGATTTGGTGATTGAATTTTGTTTGGTTGCTGAGAAAGTGTGGGAAAGTTGGGAAATTTCGGTTGAAAAGTCTGAAACAGTATTTGGAAATCTTCCTTCCAGCTTGGATTTGTAACATAAAATCTTCACTGTTAATCTTTTGCCTTCTTCGAATCATATTTTTACTCCTCTTGGAAGATTTCCCATTTCCATCTTAAAATTTCATCTCAAACTCAGTTTTTTCTTAAGAATTTCTCCATTCATTTTGCAGAACAAAATTTGCTTCAAATAAAATAAAAAACGTATGTAAAATTAAATTTCCAGGTTATCATAAACTAAGTTGGAATGAATGGATGTAGCTTTTTGGTTGTGGGATCTGGCCAGTTTAAGCCAGCAAGAGTGTCCATGTGTGGGCGAATTTAACATTTTAGAAGTATATTAGTCTGCCTAGTGCCTACAGTAACGTTTAATTTGGGACCACTTTACTTCTTTTTGCTTTCTCCTCTTTTCCGTCCTTCATTTTAGAGATTGTTATAAGAAGCAGGTTTTCATTATAATAATTTTTAAACACCGGACAGGGTTTTGTTGCTGACGTCATCGGTTCAACCCGGCGGTCGAATCTGTCTGACCGTCCGAACCGTGACCCGCTCGCCTGAACGGGTCACCTCTCACCTCAGGTTTCAGAACATTGCACTAGACTTCTAGATCTACATCCTTCGAAATGAGGTCTTATCAAATTGTGTCAATGAGCTTTTATGGTTTTCAGTGTACTTTCTTTTATGCATTTATTGAGACCATTAGTCCATTACTTGAAAAATAAGTGAATAACCAAATCAGTTAGGGTTTTCTTTTTGCCCCTATTCACTTATTCGACATTTGGATGATTAGATAAAATTATCAAACTTCAAACCTATCGGATTTGGATATCGCAACGCAAACGGCAAAACATTGAAAACAAAATTCCATGTTCCAATGCCACCACGAGCCCGCTGCTTTCTTCCACCCCTGTTGTTGCCTGTCTTCCACCCCTGCTACTGCCTACTGCAGTGCTACCCTTGTGTCGTCGACATCTCTGCGTCACCGTCAATCTCTAGCTCTCTACCACTGCCCTCGTTAGCAACCTGGTAAGAATGCCTTGAACTCCCTTATTCCCTCATTTTCCATACCTCTAGAATTGGGACCTTCAGGTTGGAGCTTGGTAATCACTAATCAGTGGTTTGTGCTATGATTTTCAAAATCTCTTTTTAGTATTATATTTATTGGCAACCAGATGAACTATTATGAAAGTTTTGTTTACAAATTTCGATTTAATAGGACTATGGCTGGAAACCCATTGCATCAGCTCTCATTTTTAGTTGCTATTTCTTTAATGAATTTTTTTATCTGCTATTTTTCTTTAATGAATTTTTGTTGCTATTTCTTTATTATTTTTTAACCTGCCTCTTTTTGACAGGTTTATTAATTATTAATAAAATTTGTTATTTTCTTCTCTTAGAGGAACGATGTCATCAAGTAAAGATATAATTGTCGAGATGCCTAATATTGGGGAGTCTACATCAAATTCAAATGTAACTTCTAAGCAATCTGCAAGTCTAAAATGTGGCAACATTTTGAAAAAATTGTTAATGAGACAACCAACGAACGAAGTTTATGTACTGTGAGAAGTTAGTGTACAATGTTGTTAATGGTACTTCTGGATGCACAAGCATTTGTTAATACCCTCAAAATATAGATAAAAAACAAAAACTTCGCTAATCTTTCAAGACCAACAACAAAGGAGGAGGGGATAGTAGTTGTCTTACCACTTAGAGATTTAATCAAGAGTATTCTGGGTATATGCTTGCTAAAATGATAATTGTTGATGAACAACCTTTTCATTGGTAGAGCGGCCATGTTTTAAAGATTATGTCGATTCATTGCAACCTTTGTGGAATCATATTTCACGTTTTACGGTGGCTAGGGATTGTATGAAGATTTTCTTTAGTATGAAGGTATTGTTGAAAAAAAAAATTCTTTGAAGTATAGGATTGCTCTAACTACCGATATATGAACTTCCATTCAAAATCTTAACTATTTATGTCTCACTGCTCAATTTATTGATGAGAACTAGGTTTTACACAAAAGAATTCTGAATTTTGTGATCATTAATAGTCACAAGGGTAAGGAGATAGGGAAAGTGGTAGAGAAATGAATTCTTAAATGGGGTATTGAAATTCATGTGTCTACTATAACGATGGATAATACTAACTCTAATAATTTGGCAATCTTTTACTTGAAAGATAGATTAATGGATAAGAATGCCTTAATTATGAATGGTGAACATTTTCATATGAGATGTGTCGCCCATATTTGAATTTGATTGTGAAGGATGGTCTAAGTGAGGTAAATGATTTTATTATCAGAATTCGTAATTTTGTTAAATATGTAAGGAATTCTCCCTCTTGAAATACCAGTCAAACCCACGCAATAAAATAAATAGAAAAGTAAATAAATGACACTTGATTTACCCTAGTTCGTTCCGATTAAGGAACTACGTCCTGTATTCAAATAAAGATTTTATTGAGTTTCAAAACTATGTAGCAATTACAAATCAATAATTGACGGCTGCTCACTCTCTCTCTTTTTCTTGTAACCGTAGGTTTCTCACTATTACATTATATAATAGAAAAAAACCCTACCCCATTTGGGTCTACCCGAATCTAACCTAACCCAAGCCGAAATATTAGTAAAACAATAACAAGTCCAATTACTAATTGGACTTACCGTAAAGGGGGCGCTGCCCCTTCACCCCCGCCCGCTCATCAACGAGCGGGACTCTTGAATGTGTTTGCATAAGGGTCAAGACTATGCAAAGTATGAACCATATCCAACACTCCCGCTAAAGCCCAAACATTTAAAAATGTGTGAAACAAGAAAGGATGTTGAAATATTATGAGAGTATTATAAAACCAACATGATGGTGTTGATTGGAGTGGTATTAAATCCTCAATATAAGTTGAAATATGTGAAATTTTGCCATAAGTTGAAATATATGATGTTTGGAAACTTGAAAGATGTGTTATAATGAATGTATGAATTTTATGACCAAGTTTCTTCAAGTTTAGAAGAAAGTCAAGCTTCCAATTCCTTTTAGGCCATGGAAATTGATCAATCTTTAGCTGCTGGTAGTGATAATGATAGTGACTTCAACAAGCTCAGACAAGCATATTTGACGAAAATGCAAGAAGGACATGTTGAAAACAAACAGAGTTAGAACGGTACCTTTAGGAGAGTTGTCGAGACAAGTGATTTGAATATCTTGGGTTAGTGGAAAATAAATACAAAAAATTTAAGGTTATCTCACGTATGGCAAGAGTTGTCTTTGTTGTTTCGGTGTCTACAGCTGCTTTCGAGTCAACTTTTAGTACATCGGGTCATGTACTTGATCAATTTCGGAGTTGTTTAAATCCACATGTTGTACAAGCCTTAATTTTTGCATAAGATTAGTTAAGATGTTCACCTACACCAATTCATGTTGAACATTACTTGGAGGATGTGGAAGTTTATGATTCAGGGAACTTACTAATATCAATCTCTTATATTCTTATTTAGTTAATTTCTTTCTAAATAATTTTATAATGTATTTAACATATTAATTGACTTTCTTGTATTTATTTTGTAGAAATGAGTGGATTTGCCGAAGAAATATTCATTGCAAATTGAGAGCATAAAACATCATATATGACAATCTTGCAAACATGACAATTGAGATCGATGTTTTCTTTTGATTTTATTTTGCAANGTCGAGACAAGTGATTTGAATATCTTGGGTTAGTGGAAAATAAATACAAAAAATTTAAGGTTATCTTACGTATGGCAAGAGTTGTCTTTGTTGTTCTAGTGTCTACAGTTGCTTCCGAGTCAGCTTTTAGTACATCGGGTCATGTACTTGATCAATTTCGGAGTTGTTTAAATCCACGTGTTGTACAAGCCTTAATTTGTGCATAAGATTAGTAAAGATGTTCACCTACACCAATTCTTGTTGAACATTACTTGGAGGATGTGGAAGTTTATGATTCAGGTAACTTTACTAATATCAATCTCTTATATTCTTATTTAGTTAATTTCTTTCTAAATAATTTTATTCAATGTATTTAACATACTAATTGACTTTCTTGTATTTATTTTGTAGAAATGAGTGGATTTTCCAAAGAAATATTCATTGCAAATTGAGAGCATAAAACATCATATATGACAATCTTGCAAACATGACAATTGAGATCGATGTTCTCTTTTGATTTTATTTTGCAATGTTGGAGATTATTTATCTTGAACATTGATGAGATTCATGAGAATCTATTATTATAATGTTATTTGCGTTTTTATTTCATATCAATGTTGGGGACATTGTAATTTGTAGTATCAACTTTGATGTTATGTTGTTTGTGTGATTCAAATTTATGAATTATTACTTAGAAAACTTCATGTCATTTGAAATTTGAAAATTTTTTATTTTTTGAACAGTGCAGGATATCTTGAAACCATAACCTACTAGACATGGTAGGTTTAAGGGTAGGAACCTGTCCTGACTGGGTAGGTTCCAAGGTAGGAACTTGTCTTGATACGGTAGGTTTCGGTTCCTAAATCTTAGGAACTAGTATTGTGCGGGTAGGTTTTAGGTTCCTTGTAGAACCAGTTGTCACGGCCATAAAATTAAACCTAAATACTGTGGTTAGTGATAAGCAAGGTTGAATCCACAGGGAGCAATGACTATCAACATAATGTGTATTCAAGTAAATTGAGTAATTTGATTGATGAACAACTAAGAAAATTAAGTAATTGCAAGAAATTGAGAATGCTAACTAAAACACTAATATCAAAGGTGTTGCCCTTCAAATTCAGCTCGACCCAAGATTAACATTCACAATTCCTCTTCTTACTCTTAGATTTCCTAAACCTACAAGGCTAGGCAAATCAGAAAATAAACTTTCGGCAATCTAGGTTTAATCCATCATGTCTCCCTACTAATTTAATCATAAATTAACTGGTTAAAGACTAAATCTAAGTATAATCTATCTTGTCTCTATATTGACTCAACTAGAGTTCGATTGGTTAAAGATTATCATTGATTAACCGGAAGCTCTAACAATTAAAACCACTAGTTGATACAAAGCTAACAAGTACAAACTACTAATTTTGTATCACCCAATCAACCAATTATCACAATGAATGAATACCAAGCAGAAATACTACTAAATGCAAATATCACTGGATTTCAATTGTAATTGAAGCAATTGAAAGCATTAATCAACATTCAACATCTCAAATTAACATTCAATTGTGCAACAAGTTTAATTTCAATAAACGTTCTCAATGGACATTATCAATTCAAAACATCATGCATCACAATTATATTAAAGCATTGCAAACAAATTGAAACGAAAACAAATATAATCTTAATACGGGACACTTAACCAATTTTCCAGTGTCTGATTTCAATCCAACTAGTCAAGAAATATCGTGAAAAGGAGTTGTGGTCACCGTTCTTAGTCTAGCCTTCACCATAACGAGCAACTAGGAGCTCAACCGCTCATGGTGGTACTGATAGTGACTGGAGAAATTGAAATGGTGCTGGTCATGGAGGAAAATGGATAACCGATGGCCAGAAAAGGTGATTTGTGGCTGAGGAAGACCAAAGGATGCTGGGAAGATGAAGGGCGATGGCGGTGGCAACAGATTCTAGCAAGTTCAAGGCAGCGATGATGGATTAGTGAACCAAACCTACTAGAAGGTATATCTGATGCTGGAGAAGATGAACCAGCAGTTGGGGAGGTGGATCATCGTCGAAAAATGAGCGAAATCTGGCTGGAATGCGAATAGTCGCTAGTAGTGGAATATGAAGCGTCGTCAGCATTTCTTGATGAAATCAACGTGGATCGGTGGCAAAAATGCAAGGGGATGTTGAGCAAGGGATGGCTAGCACCTGGGAAGATCGATCTACGTCAAAAAGGTAAGAAATCATGGTTGTAAGCTGAATGGATGTGCGGCAATAGGAGGTGAACTATAGTAGCGCTAAAAATGGTGAGGAGGAGGTGACCGACGATGGGAGAAGGTGAAGGTCGCCAGAGAAGGCTGATCAGTGGTTGGCTGATCGGCTAGGGTTTGGTGAGCAGCTAGCTCCCTTTTTGCGACATTCCACTTTCTTTTTACAAAGATTATGGAAAATATCCATTTGGTCTTGGCACCATTGAAAAGTGACAAAATCAACCCTAAATAAATATTAAAATTGACCCCTAAACAACATAAAAGGGACAAAATCAGCCCTAATCAATAAGCCACGCCTTAATATCGACTTACACCATCTAAAAAATCATTCCAAACATGCACAAATTGTAAGGAAAAATTAGAATGTGATTTTTCATGAATAAATTCATAAATTCTTTAATTGCCTCAATATTATTCCATTTTAATTATACATGGGGTCTTTTTATAACCAAAAGAGAATCATTTCCATGACTCTAACATTCCTGCTTGTAAAACAGGGTACCTGGACCCACTCACCCCTATTAAAAACCTTGCTAGGAAAACCTAATGGGACAAATCTTGGTCAAGGGAAAAAGAGTACAGTGCACATATGTCCAGTACAATAGTCCCTTACAAAATCTCCTAATCGATACTCCCCCGATTAATGTTCTCCCTCATAATGACAAAATTAACTTAGTTACTTATTAGGTTGCCGCATGTCAATGTCATACACTAACTTTTCAAACGCTGATGTCGGTAAGGTCTCATTGAATAAATCTTTAAGATTATCACTGGAGCGTATTTTTTTCACATTAATCTTTTAATTTTGTTAGAGTTCGTGAGTGTAAAAGAACTTCGGGAAAATGTGCTTAGTTTTGTCTCCTTTATATATCTTCTTTTGACTTTAGCAATACTGATATACTTATAAATTTATATTTTTATTATCCTTGCATTTAGTTTATTTGGCATGTTTAATATCTTATGGTGCCTATTTGTGATGATTTTTATGCATAAAGCATTTGTGGTTAAGAGTAAGTAAAATATACTTAAAATCAGAAGTTTCCAGCATTTTTACTTTTGGATGTTTTGGGCTATTTGTAGATTTTTGATGGACTTGAAGTTACAGTTTGGTTTTTAGACCATCTATGAAGTTAAAGTAGACATCTTAAACGTTCCAAGTTGAGATGGCACATCCAGAGAAGACTTCATTTGGGCCTCCAATTGTTGGTGTAAAGTCAGAGTTGAAAACTGAAATCGAATCCTAATTGGAGTAGGATTTATGTCGGACCACTGGAGTTTTACAAGGGAATAACAGGAGTTTCTGAAACTAAAATGAGACGATTCAAAGCCCAAATTGAATTAAACATCCTGAACTACAATTCTTATGAAGGGGCCAAAGTCCAGAAAGCTCGTTGTCCTGTCCAAAACTGGCCTGGAAGTTACGGCTTCAGCCTAGAAGCTTTAATCCTTAGCTGATTTGGATTACTTTTGTATGGCTCGTATAAAGACTTGGTCAAACTTCAAGAGGGAGTTCAATACAAGTTGGGAGGGCTGGAAATTCTTGTGTATGAGCTGGAATTTCACTTGCACAAATTAAGGGCAGGTTTGAAGAGAGAGAAAGAAGTGTTTTCCTAAAAGGGTTTAGTTATTTGCCTTAATTTTAGGAGTTGGCTTTTAAGGGGAAGTTTTTATACGTTTCTTTGGGATATAAAATAGAACTTTTAGGTTGCTAGGGTTTGAGAGGTTGAAGACAAAACGCAATTTTATTTTTCCTTTTCTTTGTGCCTTTCATCTCATCATGTCAGGCTAAATTCTTTAGTTCGATTCAAGGAAACACCAATCCGGTTAGCATAATTGTGAGACTTTGTTCTTAATCTTAGTTATTCTTCTATTTGTATATCTGTGTTTCTTTGTTTTATTCATTATGGTTGCATGAATTAATTGATTAAAGAGGCATGTTAATTGATTGATTGTGTGATCGATTGCTAAAACTGAATTTGTAATCTGTAATTGTTATGATATTCAGTTAGAGTAGTAATTAAGCAAAACAATTGGATCCAAGCTTTTGTTGATTGTTTAAAAGAAACATGAAATGAATTAAATAATCTAACGCTTGTTCGATTGTTATTCATCTTTAACTACTTCCTAATTCGTCATGTTATCAGTAAATTCACGAGGATTGCGTAATACCAAGTGGTTTATTGATAATAATTAATTTGTGTGTTGGGCTCAAATTAATGAACTTAGGGAAGATAAAGATTGTCTGGCTTCTTGATAATCTTTGGTTAAATATTCAATTAAAGAATAATATATATTAGAAGTCAGTGATCAGTTTGCAACTGTGGATAATTTCCTTGAGTCAAAATCATTTTTTTTTATTAAATTCTCTTTACTTAATTCCTATTAGTAGTAATTACTCTTGTGTCAATTAATTTATGAAGTAAAATTTCCCTGCTTTTTTATTTCATTAATCCATTGTGGTATTAAGTTGGGTAATCTGATTAGCTAGTCTCTGTGGATTGACCTATACACTGTGATTACAAGTTGTGAGTAGAGTAATTTAATTTTTGGTTGTGCTTGGCACACATCAAATACACGTTGCATTGTCTTCATTTATAATTTTAGGAGTATTTGAGGTAAATGGTAACTTGCATATATTCTCGATATGATGGATGACATATCTTAACAATACGCATTCTCGATTAGGTTAATGAAACACAAGAATCTCGAAGTGATTAGAAGAACTAGCAACCAACATTTGTTTTATAGAGCTTCATGATACTGCAAGGCCATTATAAGTAAAAACACATCTCGTCTGCAAGCGGGCTTTGTTGGGACTAGAAAGGTACACAACATCTGCATAGCCAACTAGCTTAAGATCATTAACATATTTCTTTGGATAAAATGATCCAAAGTCTTTTGTTCCACTAAGGTAATGAATCCCAATGTCGATGAGTTGGTAAAGAGTTAAATTTTGCCAATAGATTTACTTCAAATGATATGTTTGGTCTTGTACATTGTGCCAAATATAATAATACACATATTGCATTAATATATGGTACTTCAGGACCAAGTATCTTTTCACCATCTTCCTTGGGACGAAATGGATCCTTCTTAGGATCAAGAGACCAAATTACCATTGGGGTACTCAAATGGCGAGCCTTATCCATATGAAAGCGCTTTAAGATATTTTTAGTGTAATTTGATTGATAGAGTAATACTCCATTTGAACAATGCTCAATTTGCAAGGTAAGACAATATTTTGTTTTCCCTAAATCTTTCATTTCAAATTCTCTTTTTAAGTACTCAGCAGCTTTTGTGAGCTCTTCAAGAGTTCCAATTAAGTTCATGTCATCGACATATACTACCACAATGACAAATCATGATTTTGACTTTTTTATAGAAACACATGAGCATATATGATTATTAACGTATCTTTCCTTCATCAAGTTTTCATTGAGATGATTATACCACATTCATGTTGATTGTTTCAACCCATATAACGATCTTTGCAATTTTATTGAATACATGTTCCTTTGACTTGTTTTATTTACTTTTGTCATTTTGAATCCTTCAAGGATTTTCATATAGCTACTAGTAGCCAATGTTCCGTACAAATATGCAGTGACAATGTCCATGAGATGCATATCTAGTCCTTCTAAGACTGATAAACTAATTAAGTATCTAAATGTGATTACATCCATTATTGGTGAATACATCTCATCAAAGTTAATTTCGGGTCTCTACAGGAAACCTTGAGACACAAGTCTGGCCTTATATCTAACAATCTCATTTTTCTCATATGATTTTCTTGTGAATACTTATTTGTCTTCTACATGTTTAACGTTTTCAAGAGTTTGGACTATAGGTCCAAATAAATTACGATTTGCTAGAGAAGTTAATTCTGCTTGAATTGCTTCTTCCCACTTTGGCCAATCGTGTATCTTTCGACTAATGTGTCTCAAAATCATCATTCATAATTTCAGTAGCTACTACAATGAAAATATGTCATCAATGATAATTTTCTCATGATTCCACATTTCTTTTGTATGAGCATAGTTTACAGAGATTTCTTCATTTCTATGTTCTTGTATTTCTTTAGGGATTTGTTCCCCTTCAGGGGCTTGTGTCTTTTCAGGGACTATTAACTCTTTTGAAGTTAGTTTAGAAGATGTAGAATTGTCTATTATCCAGTATTGTCAATATTGATATCTATCTAACTCTTTGCCTTTCGTTTCCTAGAAACAATATCCTTGGCTCCAACAAGTCTATGACGCTTTTGGCATGTAACAAATGAATTGATTGTTGCTCGAATGGATTGTTCATTGGTAACATCAATCCTTGTTGGTGTATTGATAATAGATATTTATGATCTTGTTACTTTTGTTGCATCTGTAAATGCATCGGGCACTTGATTGGCAATATTTTTCAAATGCATTATTCTTTACACTTTGATTTCAGATTGGGATGTGCGAGGATATAAATAAAACATAGAATTTTACTTTCCAAGAAAGTTCAGACTTTACTTCAGGAGGCTTTACCTTTTCCCCTAAAGATGGAAATATTGACTCCTCAAAATGGCAATCCGTAAAAAATTGGGTAAACAAATCACCCATTAGGGGCTCAAGACATCTAATGATGGACGGTGAGTTATAGGCAACCTATATTCCCAATCGACGTCTGAGTCCTAGTTTGGTGCGTTGAGAGGGTACAATTGGAATTTGTAAAGCACAACCAAAAGTTTTTAAATGGGATATAGTAGGCTGATGTTCAAATACAAGCTATATTACAGAGTATTGATAATATATAGAGGGTCTTAGGCAAATTAATACCGCAACATATAAAACAACATAAGCCTAGGTAGAAGTCGGTAATTTTGTATGAAATAGCAAAGTTCTTTCAATTAACTAGATACACTTTATAAATGATTTTGCCAAACATTCTGGGTATGCACATATGATACCGGGTGCTCAATGTGCAATAGTCATCAAATGTCTTTGAAGTAAACTCTCCAGCATTGTCAAAACAAATTGCTTTAATAGGATAATTTAGAAAGTGTTCTCATAATCTCATAATTTCATAATTTCTGCCAATAATTGAGTAAAGGCAACATTACAGGTTGACAGTAAACAAACATGTGACCATCGTGCCGATGCGTCAATCAATACCATAAAGTAGCAGAATGGTCCACTTGGTGGATGAATAGATCCACATATGTCCCTTTGAATTCTCTGTAAGAATGATGGAGATTCTAAACCAACTTTAGAGAAGGAGGGTCTAACTACCAATTTGCCTTGTGAGCAAGCATTTCAAGTATTCTCATTAGGCGATGAAATCTTCTGGTTCTTTAATGGATGTCCATGTGAGTTTTCAATGATTCTACGTATCATAGTGAATCCTAGGTGACCGAGGCAATCATGCCAAAGCATAAAGAGTTTAGGATCTATGAACTTTTGGTTTACAACTGCATAGGTCTCAATATTCTTTATAAATATGTAATATAATCTAGACGAGAAAGCATGAAACTTCTCCAATATATGCTTCTAGCATGAAACATTAGAAGTGATGCATAGAAATTCTCTATTATTTTCACTTAGTTTCAATGTGGTATCCATAGAGTCGTATATCTTTGAAACTAAGTAAATTTCTTCTAAATTTGCTAGAATGTAAAACATTATGGATACTCAACTTAATTTTGCTTGCTAACAAGAGTATCGCTCTTCCAGAGCCCTCAATTATGTTTACAGACCTTGATATAGTATTTAATTTAGCTTTAATTAATATCAAAACTAAGAAATATTTTCTGTCTCGAAGGATGGTGTTCGTCGTTGCACTATCTACCAGACAAAAGTCTCGTCCATTCTTTTTCCAAAGCGCACAATTCACTCTTAGATTTTATATCATTTTCAGTAAAGAATATTTACATTAGAAGTGAAAAAAGGAAGAACACATGATAAAAACGTGCATTACAACATCATATAACAAGCAATATTAATGCTTACTAAATAAAATGATATAATCATGTTTCCTTTTAGTTTCATTGGGGCATGAAAGTACATTTTTTCGAATATACAAATGTACTACAGGTACATGGTAAATATATTTTATGACATGCCTACGAAATGTGTTTTCATGGTTTAAGAAGGCTTTTTTGTAGACCTTGGTTTCTTTAGGTTTATAAATATCCCACTTCTAGTGAGTGTCTTAACAAAGATTATATGATTGTTAACATTCTCTTCAAGGAATGGTGAAGTAATCACTTTCAGGTGATTCATAATTTTATTTAATGCGTATTGCTTTATTTGACAACCAAGAGATATTTAACCAATTTCTAAATATTTTGTAAGTTTGGTCTTATTACACAACTACTAAAGGGGACGTTTGATATATGTACTGCTACAACATGAGCGTATCTTTAGTTTTAGGGAGGATATCTCCTTTCAATGGTCATTTTGTTCTTTTATAAGATCAACGAGTCCTATATCATAAGAAATTTAGCTCCCAAAATTCATTTAGGTGGTAGAAATAAATTTAGGATTTTACTTTATCCTACAGGGATAAGTAATTTTCTTTCCTGAATCTGCATCTTCTAGATGCATGTCATAGGATGCATTCGGGCATCCAAAAACAATACTAAAAAAAAAAATTATAAATATAAAATGTGATCATTGTAAAGGAAAGATAAATTGCATAAATAGTAAATGTTAATAAAATGACAAAAATAACAATAAATTGCGTGTAATAAAAGGCAAGCAATAATTAGAGTCAGAACTTCGGATTCTGATATTAGAATCTTGAAAATTAGAACTTCAAGTTATAAATTTTGAGTTCTTTAGACTTCAGGTCTTTTATTACTATTATTTATAAACTTCAAGTTCGCAATTATATAAGAACATAACTTTAGTATTTAGAACTTCAACTTTTGAATCCATATATCAAAATCATCGCTCCAGACTTTAGGTTGTAATGTTTGAAACTTCAGATTCTAAAATAAAAATAAAAATTTTAAATTTAGAACTTTAAGTTCATGATTTGGAGACTGGTTCTTAGAACTCTGGGTTCATTTATCATTTCTATTTACAAACTTCAGATTACCATAATTTCTGATGTCTCCAATAATATAATACAACTTAGAAAAATAAATACATAATGCAATTAAGTCATTAATAGCAAAATGTAAGAGCATTGGAAATATGTATAGAAAAAAAAAAAAAAAAAAAAAAGTCAATTGGTTAGTTCAGGAAACAATTATAGTAAATATATTATCGATAGGAACTAATCGTATTTTTTTATATGGAAAATCCATTTTATGCAACCATAGTGTACACTTATAATGATAGTTTTATCATATAATATATAATAAAATGAATGAATAGAACCATTACACTTACTGAGTTCCTCATGCTGATAATATGTTATAATCTTAATGGTGTAACTGCAATAAATAAACTAATAAGATTGAGTATAAAAGATCAAAATAAAGAGAGCCGACAGGAGAAGCTTTTATTATTTTTTCTCTCAATTGAGTCGTGTCTAAATGAAGGAAATATGCTTAATTTATAGCATTTTCTCACTGACATATCTCTCATAAAGATCAATTATCCAATAATAAATCATAATCCATGTGTCTTTAAATGGACTTGCATGAATCATATGTCTTCAAGTTGACTTGCATAGGCCATGTGTCTTTTAAGTAAACTTGTATGGGCCATATGCCAAATTGGTGAAAGTCCACCACTCACAACATAACTTTCATTCTTTTTTTTTTTTTTAATCTATATCTAACTTTATCAGAAATAGTTTTTTACTCATAAAATTATGAATCATGTTTCTCCTAAAACTATATTTTACCTAATTCTTTAGCGGCTTTAAAAATACATTTCAAGGAGAAGCCAAAACTATAAAATAATGGTGGCACTAGGTGCTATTTCCTTTTTTTAATTTTTTTTTTTTTTTTTTAATTATTGAGAAGGTAGACTTAAATTTTATAGTCAATTATATTTGAAAATGACAAGACATCAAAAATATATTAAGATTGTTTATAGCAATGTGTTATCGTTGAAGAGTTTTGTTGTATTGATCTAGGTTTCAATTTCTGGGTGGGAATTAAAATTAAATAAATTGCTTCAAAACTACTCTTATTCAATCTCTTCCAAAGTGATTTCTTATGTTTGGAGTTACCTTATTGATTTAACAAATTAGAAAGAAGAGAATGAAATAAAAAATGCTTTAGATAATTGCTTCTTGCTTTGTTGTTAAGGTTATAATGTTACTCATCTCATTCCAAGACATATCCTAATAAATTCTAAAATATGTACTAAATTACATATAAATAAAGTGATATTGTATTAAATAAAATAAGCATGACACATATTATACAATAACATAAGTTTGGCGATAAGTAGTATTACTCACAAAAAAATAGATAAGAGAATTAGAAAAAGCATTGTTCATGGAAATCATAATACATTCAAAAATTTAATATGAAATAATTTTTTTTTTATTAACGAGGCTTAAAGAATTTGGTTGGATACTGAATAACATAACTATAGTGAAAAACAGAGGAGGACAATGGGAGTGTTGAAAGAGTTTCCCCGGGGTGCATTTAGTATAACAAACAATCAAGATTTAGGCATGTACTAAAATGGTCCATCGAGTCAAAAAATGTTGGGTTTCGTAGGTGTAGCGTGTAGCCCAAATAAATGAAGAATTTTACGAAGAAACAAACTACAACTTTATAGGGAGGATCAGCATTCAGCCACAATACAAGGGAAATAAGTGTTAATTTTCAACTTATAGGGGGTTTTAAAAATTTCACTTAAGACGAGGGAGGTCAAGGAATTAACCCCCAATCGGGGAAATAAAAATATCCCTATAGGAAACGGAGACGAAACGAAATAGGATTACCCAAAGATTTGGAAAATAAATAAATGGATATATATATTGAAGACGAAGAGAAAGAGTAGAAATAATTGGAGAAAAAGAAAAAGAGTGACATGGAATCTGTATTATCAGCTAATGAGAATGATAAGCAGAGTTTGGTCTCTTCGTTTCTCGAGATCGCCGTTGGACAAACCACCGAGACCGCTATACAATTTTTACAGGTTTTTTTTTTTTTTTTTTTTCCTCTAATTTGTAATTTTTATTGCTTTAAAATTTTGAGGGTTTATTTTTTTCATGTGCATTCTGGATTTATTAGAGTGATTTGAGCCTTCAGCATCAGAAAAAAGATCTAACTTCGAATGATCAAACTTTTAGCTATAATAGTGAAAATTAAAAGTTGTTTTAGTAAATTTTGCTTTTTGATGCCTCCTACAGGCCACAAGTTGGAAGCTTGAGGAAGCTATTCAGCTGTTCTATGTGGGTAATGAAGGTGGAGCAAATGTATCAACTGCACACTCTTCACCGGAAGAAAATCCTATTTCAAATACTGCTGTTGAGAATTCACTGTAGGTTACACACTTCATTCTGGTCAACTATTTGTTTTGGTGTTTATATTTGTTTCATAATGTTGGTTTTGGTTTCCATATATTGTCATAGACCTGCAAACTCTGTGCTAGATGCTGGAGATGAAGTACGGCCTCCCCTTCCTGTTGTTAGGGAGACACTTTATGATGATGCTGCCTTTTATGGGTATGTTTTCTTTTGCAATTTTCGTTAGTCGAAAGGGTTTTATGTAAATTCATTTGCATCTTTTCTGAGTTTGTGGGCTACCGTCATTGAGCTGGATAAAAACATGCAGTGTTGTGTTTTATTCTTATTGGTGGAGGGTAGTTGTTAGTTAATTTTGTAAATGGAGCTTTTTCATCTTTAATTGGGAGATTTATTTATATTCGTGTAGCATGTCGAGGGAAGGACGACATGAACCAAGCTCCTTAATCGCATTCCGGAATTTTGATGAGGAAATGAAGCATCCTGGGGTTTGGGAATCCGATCAAGGTGCTACTTCTTCAGCAGATACTTCACGAGATAATCTTGCTTCTTTATATCGTCCACCTTTTCATCTAATGTTCAATGGCTCTTTTGAAAAGGTATTGGCATAATATTCAATTAGTTTCTAGCTGTGTTATTTATATGCTAAACTGACATGTTTTGCTATATTTGAATGACCATAATCAATTGTATAGAGTATAAATTATAGTTCTATTAGCGGATTGGATTTTGATGATTTTTGCCAATGCATGCCTTAACTGATGGGCTGTGATGACTCATGTAGGAGATTTTTTATATAGTGTTTTAATAAATTAACATTTATAGAATATGGTCAGTTTTAGGACTTTGAGAACTGCTTTCAGAAACAATGTCTAATGGAATTGCTCTTCCTATTTTCTAGAGAAAGTCTTTCTTTTGCTTTCTCAACCTGTACTGTTCGTGATTTTGTGCATAGAAAAGTAGTTAACTGAAATGATGCTGATGATGATCTAGAAAAACTGGGAGAGTGTAGATTTATAACTTGAAAATCTTTTCAAGCGAATTTAGGAATTGAACTGCTAAATGGAAATTTCTCTGTTTTCCTCTATGTTAGTAGGAAAATCTTTCTTTTGCTTTTTCAACCTATCCTCTTTGTGATTTTGTGTATAGGAAAGTAGTTGACTGAAACGATGAAGATAATGATCTAGAGAAACCGGGAGAGTGCAGATTTATAACTTGGAAATCTTTTCAAGTTAATGTTGGAATTGAACTGCTAATTGGAAAATTCTCTGTTTTCCACTTTGTTAGTGGTTATAGTCAACCTACAATGGGTTACTATTTTTTTCAAACACCGTAGGACAAGCTCACTTCTTCTTTTTCTTCTTTCCAACACAATAAGTTGTTGAATATCTAATTACACCACATGCTCATATATTTGGAACTTTAAACTTCTATTTCTTTGTGACTAGAAATTTGTGAAAACTTTGTTTATAACTCTTTCAACACCTTCATGCTTATGCTTTCCTTTGACTGGCTTTAGCAAATGTTATAAATCTGAAAGTAACAGTGCCTCATCTTCGTTTTTGCTTCTTGCTTGAAGAGCTTAGTGTGATTAAGACTTTGTGCGTTGGATAGTTTGGGTCTTTCTTTGAATTTTGGATAGTTTGCTCCTGACTCTGATGGCTTTAAATATCACTATATATTGTTCATGATATATAATTTTTGATAATTTAGTGCCTGAAAAAAAAAAAAATTGGAGTGTCAGTTAATGTGGGGTTGTTTTAGGGATAATTTAGCTGATCTACTGTTATACAGAGTTGTAAGAAACTTCCTGCCGAGTCTTGATTTGTCTGATTGCTATATAGTAGTATGTTGTACTTGTCTACCTGTTTTATTTAACCCAACTCAATTTGAAACTCCGTTTGTAAATTCAGGCCAAAGATGCTGCCTCTGTTCAGGACAAATGGCTCCTAGTGAACTTGCAATCTACAAAGGAGTTCAGTTCTCATATGGTAATTATATTTTTACCTTCTGTTGAATTTTGTCTTTATGTTTACTCACTTCCTGTGTTCTATATATGCTTTCTAAAGCTTAATAGGGATACATGGGCAAATGAAGCTGTTTCCCAAACTATTAGTACGAACTTTATCTTTTGGCAGGTAATTATAAAGCTTTGGTCTTTTATGTTCTTAAATATTCTCCTTTATCAGTTTAAATTGATGGAGTACTACAAAATCCTTCAATGCTACTAAATGACATACTTCCAATGCTTTGATATTTTATGATATGTAGATAAATGTAAGTTTAAGCCTTACTCTCAGATCTGTTTAGTATAGACAAATGCAACATGAGGCCATCCCCAGTGTTTAATAGTTGTCTTCTTAACCTAATTTTCAATTACTGTATAGAGGTAGGAGATTTGAGTTCTTGGTCAGTGCTGACAAGGACTTCACTGTCATTGAGAGGCTTCAAATGGAGGACTTGAAAAATTCAACTGATAAATATTTGGAATGTTTAAGAATTAGTAACTTTTTTTCTCATGGTATGGATAAGTTAGATAATCTATAGTGAGCTGAGAGTCAACTAATGTTGCCTTGGGCTGCCCACTGTAGGAAGGAAAGATTGTAGCCACATATATTCACTAAATCTTTTGTAGTTTCTTATCCTTTCTAATCATGTTGTGGAATTCATGGCATATTTATATAAGAAATACTGGTTGAAGCCGAAAGCTAAAGCTGTGACCCACTCAACTAGTATGAAGAGCTAATTGCCTACAAGATATTAGTCGAGGTGCGCGCAAGCTGGCCTAGACACCTTATTTAAAAAAAAAAAAAAAAAAAAAAAAAAAAACTTAGTTTGATAGAAAGTTTCCATGGTAGTTGGTTGTTAGTCCTAAAGTTGTGTCATGGGAGCATTTAGAATTATTCGTCTACCTAATTCACATGCTAAAATTCCTGTTGTTTTTCTTTTTCTTGTTTTTTCTTCTCTCCTAAATATATTTGGTGTTACTTTGCTTGGTCAATCTTTATTAATAAACACCAAAAACCATGATCCATGGACCATGAAATAACTCCTGAAACAAATAAAACATCACTTTAAATAGCCAAGTACACTTCCAGGTTCTTCATTTCCAGCCATCAGCTCACTATAATACAAAGTCTACTCCTTTGCTCCTTTGTTTGAATCTCACCTACACCGGATGACCCTATTATACTTCACTGTTCATGAAATTTTGAACCATTTCTTGGGTGCTGTTTGATGTGAACAGGGAAAGGTTTTATTAGTATCATCTTCTTCATCTAACTGATCTTGGGGTTTGCAAATAGGTGTATGATGATACAAGTGAAGGCAGGAAAGTTTGCACCTATTACAAACTGGATTCCATTCCAGTAGTTCTTGTCATTGACCCAATCACAGGACAAAAGATGCGCTCATGGTGTGGAATGGTCCAACCTGAGAGTTTGCTAGAGGTACATTCCCAGCAGTGAATAATTTTATTTTTGCGGAAATTTTTTTAAAAAGATTGGAAAGTTCTTCCAAATATTTGTTTAGTAACAATACATATAATATTGTTTTTGCTCAATGATGATTTTTATTGTGTTGACTTGCTGTTCTCACTTAACATATTTATAATTTTAGGATCTAGTTCCTTTCATGGATGGTGGTCCAAAGGATCAACATGCAACTTTGTCTCATAAACGCCCAAGAGGAAGTTCTATGACTCCTCAACAAAAAATCAAAGGTGAATTTATGATCTCTACATGTTTCTGCCTTATTAATTAAACATATAATGTCGCTGTGCGAGCTCAAATAAAGAATTGCTTGAAGTTTCATTTGTGTGATTATTTTAATTTAAGTCTAAAATTTGCACTTTAGTTTAGTCATTATTGCATTTTTCTTTGAAAAACCTGCTATAGTATGTGGGTTACTATTGTGCAAGGAGAGTTATTGAATTGCATTCATTGTTTCTTAATATGAGATGTTATGGTGTTGGTAGTGGAGTTTAATGTGGAACGAACCTGACTGCTTGAATTTTAGTTTAAGTGAAACTTATATTTAAAATTGCAAAATGTCTAGTGAAAAATGTATAATATTTTCGGTCATATTTGTTAATGGAGTTCAGCATCCCCATTAGATGAACTTTGTTTGCAAGCTTTACTACTGGTGCATGTCAATAAGGTTTCATTTATTGATATTTATGTTACTAAAAGTCATTTGTTTTATTTGCTTGTCAATAACTCCGTACATATTCTTTTCTTTCTGAATCTATTTTCTTTTGTCTTCTAATGGATTTTTTCTTGAAGAAACACTCTGAACTTGTTCTTTCAAGTGTTAAAAAGTATTTTTCCTTTCTTGTGACTTTTATCTTCTACCATGCATGATTATCTCCTAAACTAAACTCTTAAGTTGTGATGTATGTTTTGGACTATTTTTCTCTTGCATTCAACTCTTAAGTTGCAAAAAATGTTTTGGACCATTTTTGACCTGGTCTTGCTGTTAGCCAAACTCCAATGTGCTTTGAAAAATTATACTTAACCCTTCTCTCTCTCTTTCTCTTTTTTTATTTATTTATTTTTATAAAATTATTTTTTGTCATCTTGTCGTTTTTTTCTTATTTGTGTTGGAGGTTTCTGAAAGTGATTCTTACAATTTTGATTATAATTGTTAATATCTCTAGACAATAGGAGCAATGATAGGTTCTAGGTTCTTTTTTCAAATCCAAGCAGAGACAAAATGTTGTTTGTATTTATCCTTGTGGTTATTTAGCACAGATACACAAACACTAGATTATCTAGGTGTCTGCCATTTATTTAATGCATTATATATGAATGTAATATAAATTAGAGTTCATATGCTGCAGTGTCCACAGAGGAAGCTGATGAAGAAGACGAGGAAGTGCTGCAAGCATTGGCAGCTTCTATGGAGAACATAAAGGACTCTACTCTAGTGATACCTAGTGATGAAGTTGTAACTATTACTGACGATGAAACATGTACTACTAAGAAACCTACATATCCACCTCTACATGAAGAACCCAAAGGTGATAGGAGTCTTCTTTGCAGGGTTGGTGTCCGTCTCCCTGATGGACGGAGGATGCAGAGAAATTTTTTACGTACAGATCAAATACAGGTTTGGATACATTTAGAGGTTCATGTATTCTGCTGTTATATGATGTAATACTCAACCTATATGCCTTCTTTGAATCATTTGTTTGAATGCGGATCTCATTGGATTATGTAGGCACAGAAAGGATGACTGATAAACCATGATTATTGTTATAATTTTTTCTGATATCTGAACCTTGACTTTCCTACGTTTTTCACCCAAGCATGTGGCCTGAAGGGAAGTTGAACCTGCATGCCACTTGGTTGAAACCAAAGGCCTTAATAACTTAACCTAACCGCAATGTTATGGTTATGCTTTCGATTATTAGAGCGATTTTCACCATACTGTTCAGTGGAGACTGCTCGAATATGATTATGAAATGATGCATTAGTCATGGCTCATAAGCAGCTCACTCTGGTGAATTAAATTAACAATACATTGGTATTCCTGGCAATCCAATTGGAATTACTTATCGGTAATTTAAAGCCATAATATGCTTCATAGTGTATTGTTAAGATTGTAAGATTGAAGTAGCCTCCTTTTTTATTTGATTTTCTCGTTGTGCAGCTGCTATGGTCTTTCTGTTATTCTCAACTAGAGGGAGCTGAGACAAAGCCATTTCGCTTGACACACGCAATCCCAGGAGCTTCAAAGAGTTTGGATTACGAGAGCAAATTAACTTTTGAGGAATCAGGGCTTGCCAACTCTATGATATCAGTTACTTGGGAATGAAAACATGGTCTTGTTGGGCACTATATAACCAATTTCTTAAATTAAAGCCCTTTTGTTTTTGTGTTTTATTATATGCTTTTGTTTTGATTACTTTTGTTCTATCAGGAGCATGGATCAAGCTTTTATTTAATATGTATATACTCTTTAAATGAATGGGATAACAATCACTAGTGTATGCTAAATCGAATGTTGTTTTATAATTTGGCTGCTGTGGGTATGTTTATTTGTTAAGAATATATCTACTTCACCAAGCTTTTGCTATAAGGACAAGTCTGGGTTTGGCATTTTTCACAACAAACAAACATTGAGCTTGCTTTGTTTTTCCTCCAAAAGAAAAGAAATAAGGTTTTATGGGTGAAGTGGTTTTCGAAATATAACAATGTTTCCTTCTTAGAAGTAACTGCAGAAAGCTTATTATATTTATACGAGTATGACAGTAACAACTAAAATTAGGCAATTTTTTCTACCCAAAGATAAAAGTAAAAATTAAGCAATGTTATTGTTAACTCCACCTACTAAAAATGTAGACTGGGAATATTTGGAGGGTTATGATATGACATAATTTTTCAATAAGAAAATTATTGAATTATTATTATAATACATGAAATGTGATATGACTTATTTAAAAGCTAACTCTAAGTGAACATGTGAAACTAATTCATGACATCAAACATTTTGTCTAAATGCTAACATGTTACTTCCCAAGACCAAGAGGTGGCTCATATACTTATAAATAGCCTACCATAAGAGAAGTAATAATATTCTCCCTATTTCACCCTTCAACTTCAAGTAGAGATATTTACTTGATTTTAAATCCCAAACTAACAAATAACCTTATTTTAATTTCGATTGTCGTCAAGACCTTTCTTTCTTAACTTTTATGTACAATTTTGCCCTTTTCGAGAAGCCCAACCTTTACCCCACTCATCTCTTCTCCCCTTAAGCCACTCCATCTCTCACTTTTAATTCAATCTACCTTCGTCACTCTAATTACAAACACATTTTTTAACTCCAAATCTGATGTATAAAGAATATATTTTCATAAGTATAAAGGCATTTTTTCAATACTTTGTTCGCTTTTAACTTTGTAGATATATGTTGTTTCTTTTTATATGATTGTATGTGTTACCAATAGAAAATGGATTTAGTTGTTTACTTGAAATGCAACTCAATTTTGAACTAATTTCCAAGTTTTTTGAAGAAACTCGAGTCTAGTTGCAATCCAATTGCTCGAGTCTTGTTACTCAATCCAATTGCTCCAATCTAGTCATTCAAGTTCAATCACTCAAGTTCGTGTTCGAGTCAAACTATTAAATGTTGTTATGATTTTATTCTATACATTTTTTTATTTATTTAATATGTTAATTTATGAAATTAAAATTGAATAATTAAATTTGTTTATTACATAAAATTGATATTAATGAGAAATTGCATTGCAAATGAAGTTAATCTAACAATATTTAAAAACAGAAAAAATGTGTATTTAGTAGTATTCATTATTTCTTATTGTTAATGCAAGTGATTAACAAGGTTATTTTTCAATGCAAAGTACATACACTGACTTTCGCCATTCCTGTCTTGATTGAGTAAAATTGTGAGTGGGAAAACAATGTCTAATAATGGGAGGATATATGTGGACAGAACTGACATTCCTTTAATGATTGAGAAGACATGGACATTCACTAAATTCTTTTAAGATGTTTATGAAGCTTTATATATAAATCCTTAAGAATTTAAGATCAAGTGTAAAACCCATTTCCCATCCAAAGAAGTAGCACTTTCCAATGACAATCATCTTCATTTCTTTCTTTTATGCCTAACATATACACTATTTGTGTAATGTTAGATCAAGTTCATCTCGAGAAGTTGTAGTGGTGACAACATTTAAATCGACAAGTGGTAGTAACCAATTGAGTTGTGTTGTTCCTTCTACCATGCATAAATCACATTCGAGATTGCAGTGACAATACAATATTAACACAAGGTACTAGTGCATCCGTTTTTAGTCCTCTTGTATGGGTCCGAGGCTTGGTGATATTCCCAATAATGATATACTTTTGGTTAATTTGATGACTCGCAATTATGATGATCGCATTGTGTTGTGTCATGGGTCTGATTTTAGGACGACAAGTTATGGTAATCTGGTAAGATTTTCTAACGAGGTTGGAGACTTTCCAAAACAACAATGCCTCTAGTAAATGAAGCTGCCAACATGGTCCATACTTGTACAATCTCAACTATGATGAGGCGTGTGAACTTCAGATTTCTATTAAAAATACATGATGCAAACGATGAACTCCTTGAAATTGATTCTACTAACCATGGTATTGTTTGGAAAGGTCAAATATGTGTCACCAAGGACGAGTTACAAGCTACATTGACTCTCTATGCAAAAAATAAAAAAAACCAATTCAAGAGTCAATATGAAATTGATTCTACTAACCATGGTGTTGTTTGGAAAGGTCAAATGTCAGAGGATAAGTCATATAAAAAGCAACCCTTGGAGGTAGTAGACAAGAAGGAACAAATTTTGAGAACTAGAGTGATTCTTTCACTGAAAGTGCGATAGAGGAATCACTCTGCGGAAGAAACAACTAAGGAATAGAAAGCTGAAATATAGGAGAAGTGTCCCCAAATTTTCGAAATTTCAGAACATGAAAATTTTGTTTGAAGTTTGAATGACAAATTTTTGCGTATTTTATTTTGTTTTTCGAAAAAGAGATTTACATAGAGTGTGTTGTGAGAGAGAGACGGTTAAAATAAGGTTTAAATGGGCATTTTGACCTAAAATACCTATTTTGGACTAAAAAACAGGTAAAATTATTAATTCATGATATTAAAAATGGAAATTATTTTGAATACAAAAGGTCTATTGTTATATAATTTTTATTAACGTCTCTTTTCTAAAATTTTCCAACCCTTTAGTTTTCAATCATCTTATTTAAATAAGAAAAAATGAGTTTTACACAGGTTTAATGATTCAGAAAACATTTTGGCTCAAGTTCATAGTTACTGATACGATGTAATAATATTATGAAATGAATCACCCAATTACCCAGGTTAAAGGTAATAATACATGATTGTCCAACTGGAATAATATACATGCTGTGAAGCGATGTTACCCAGGATAAAGGTATCATAATAACATATGATGATTGTGAATGAGCGCAAAGGATACTATCTGATATGAGTCGTTACCGTTTTAAGAAAAAGAAAAGTTGTACATGAAATGGTAATATGATTCTACGGCTTTGAGTAAAATGTTGCTTTATGAAATTTGTTAATGTTCTTGAATAATTGAAGTTTTTGTTACAATGTGAACCTTATTAATTTTAGTTATATGTTTAAAGGTCATAAATTGTTACATTCACATTAATTTATAAAAATTGCATATTATGTTCGATTTTACATATCAAGTTGATCACTTATCCCTTGCAGCATAAGTTCTTAATTAGAAAGTGGGAGTCAAGGTGTAGCTCTTATGGAGAGAGATTAATAAAACCTATGTTAGGTTTCTAGTTGAAATTAGTTCCCTATATGTTTGAATTTTGAGGTTTTGGAATGAAGATTTTTTAAATATCCAATCTCCATGTTATATACAAAAATTAGAATCCCATTAATATATAAAGAACACAATGCGTATATTAGTAGACGAATATATCTCGAAACACATACTATATCTACATCTTAGCATGAGTGCGATTGACAAAGAAGTCTATGTCTATCCACGTATTCCTTAACATCTAGGCCCCATTGTATCATCATAACATCCAATGTGCAGTAGAATATGTGTTGAAATGCAATCTTGTGGGACTATGTTTGTGTTACAGCGCTGTCGAAGATGTAACATAAACATGTAAATATCAGTATGTTGAAAAAAAAAAAACATGGTAATATAGTTAAAAATAATATTTCCAGTGCTTAAATAAGAATAATGTCTTACATCGGATTCTAGCCACTAAGATGTCTTTAACTTTTCGTAAGAAATCAATACACACTTGAATGGTAACATGGTCAACAGTCAATCACTCATCAAAATCCAAAGGTAGCCTCCCGTTAATGTGCTGATGGCTGTCGACATCAATGGTCTACAACGGATTGTCGCATATAGACTACGTATCATGGGGATGTAAATCTACGGCATTCAAATCAAGAAAGTTGCACCTGGAATTGTGGGATCTTACGGACACTCTCATCTCCAACATTATCCACAGGTAGCAAACATTTGTCAATAACTATAATGTGATATTAGTATAACAATAATAATGGTTAAAATTATATACTGGATATGAGGCAAAACATGCGAAATCGAGGACCTTAATGAGGGTGATGATGCATGAGGTATGGTGTACGAACATGGCTACTTGTATGAAATGCAAAATAGATTGACAAAATCAAGCTATAGTAATTACAAATACATGAAAAGTTATAGTACTTAAAAGAACAAGGGATATCCAGCTAAGTTAATACTTTTCATGGGTTTTCTTTCCCGCACGCTTTATAGCTTTCTGGACATGCATCCAAAATGACATAAAGGATCGATATGTGTACGCCCATACAACGATGCTCCATGGATAAGAATTAAACTTCTCCATACTAGAAGTAAAATGGGTGGATGAAGCGACATTTGTCTCTACCACGTAGGAAATCTCGAGCACCTATATCTATATGAGGTTAAAGGATTAAAATATAATCAAGCTCTTAAATTTTTTAGTGGACATGCCTTTTAAGCTGAATTATCCTCCAACAAGTTACAAGGAGCTATTAACGAGGGTAGCAACATTTGGTAAAGGTGTTCCATTACCTCTTAAAATTTTGGGTGGCCTACTTTTTGGCAAGACAAAGTTAGAATGGGAAATTGTTTTGTATAACTTAAAAAGAAATCCGAATCCAAAGATCTAAGATGTGTTGAAAATAAGTTATGATGGACTCGATCAGCAAACAAAAGACATGTTTCTAGATATTACATGTTTCTTAAAGGAGCTAAGAAAAATTTTGCAATGGAAACTTTTGATATCAATAGGTTTGCCTCTGAGCTAAGAGTAAGTAATCTAATTGACTGTAAGGTTTAATTAAAACATTCGCTGTAGAATTGACAATTTAAAATTTTAATTAAACCTTAAATATCTGGGTATTGATTTTACTGTTTTCATGCTTAAAATCCATTCAAAGATTGAGATACATTAGACTGGAAACTCATTTTCTTTAATTCTTTACAACTCAATTCAAGAGTAGAATTGCACTTCAACAGCCCTTTATTCACAAAAATATGTTAAACCATTTTTTGAACCTTTTGATATATCAAAAGAAGAAATAATAAAATTCAATAATCACAATACTATTCTAGAAAAAATTACCAAAAAAGTTAATGAATTAGCACCTTCAAAATCAAACATTAATGTTCTTATAGAATCCAATCTTATAGAAGAATTAAATCAAAATTTCCAAAATTTATCTATTAATAAAATGAGAACTAATATGAAATATCAAAAAACTCAAAATTATTACCCAAGACCTTCCTTTCCAGATATACAATTCGAAGATGTAACTCAAATGTCAAGATCTACCTATAATGGAACAGGAATAGATGAATGGAATATAGATGGATTAGCTGAACATTAAATATTAAATGTTTTACAAGAAATGACAATGTTAGCATTAGCCCAAAAAGTCCACGAAAATACTGATCACCAAATAGCAAAAATATTAGTTTCAGGATTTACAGGAATGCTAAAAAATTGGTGGGATAATTATTTAACAGAAGCTCATCGAAAATTAATATTACATGCAACAAAAAAATATTTGAAAAATTAAAACAGAAGGTACAAGTCAGCTAGAGTATGAACAAGAAGAAGAAGACACATTCTCTACATTAATCTATGCAATAACTAAAAGCTTTGTAGGAGATCCAACAAGTTTTCAAAAAAGATCACAAGAAATATTATCAAACCTAAGATGTCCAACTATGACAGATTTTAGATGGTATAAAGATATGTTTTTACAAAAGTATTCACAAGAACAGACTGTAGGAAACCCTATTGGAAAGAAAGGTTCTTAGACGGTTTACCTAGATTATTTAGTCAAATTGTTAAAAATGCATTATACAAAAAATTTGATGGAAATATACCTTATGAAGATTTAACTTATGGAAATTTAATTAGTTTTGTTAACAATGAAGCTTTAATAATTTGCACTAATTTAAAATTAAAAGCTAAATTAAAAAATGAATTAAAACATAAGAAAACAGAATTAAGTGGATTTTGTAGTCAATATAGCTATAAGAAAATATTACCTCCCTCTGTTAAATATAAAAAAGATCAAAAAACAAAAACAATATAGAAAACATTATTACAAAAGAGATTATAAAAATGAAGAAAAATCTTACGATAAGCCCTATAAAAAGAAAAAATCTTCTAATAAGAAAATATCTGAAAAATCTATCATATGTTGGAAATGTAAACAACAAGGCCATTATGTTACTAAGTGTCCAATAAAAGATCAAATTAAAAAATTAGAAATAGATTCAAAATCAAAACAACAATTATTAAATATTATTCAAACAGACTATGAAAAAGAATCTAGTTATAATACAGATAACGAAGATATGATTTATCAAATTTAAAAAAACTCTTCTAAAAAAATAAGTGAGTCTTCACAAAACTCTGAAGATTATGATTGCATAGGGTCTTGTTACTGTGCAATGAAATCAATAAATATGATATCAATATCCAAACCGAAGTCAACAAATGTTATCACTAAATCAAAAGAATTTATATTAGATATTATTGATAAAATTCAAGATGAAGATATTAAAAGAGAGTATTTATTAAAACTTAAAGAATTAATTGTATCTGAAGAAAAACAAAAAGATGTAGATTCTTATAATTTAAAAGATATATTAAAATGATTTGAAAAACCCACACAAGTTACTCTAAGTGATTTGCAAGGAGAAATTAATATTCTAAAAATCAAGTTAAAGAATTACAAAAATATAATTTTGAAATTAAGACAGACTTATTATGTTTAAAAGCCTCTAAAGAAACTATAGGACAATCATCAACTTCAAAATCAGAATTACAAATTATTGAAGAAACCGAAGAATCATTTATTAATGAAATCTCTAGAATTTAATTTCAAAAATGGCATGTTTACATTAGGATCAATATTAATCATGAATTAGATATTATTACACAAGCCTTAGTAGACACAAGAGGAGATCAAAATTGTATGAGAGAATGATTAACTCCAACAAAATATTATGAAAAAACAACAAAAGATTATATGGAGCTAGACCTGGCAAAACGGGTGGGTGGGCCGGGTACGGGCCGGGTAAAACGGGTACGGGTCTTATACGGGTGGATATATACGGGTCCAATATTTTGGACCCATGCCCTACCCTATAAGAGTACGGGTGGACCCACGGGTGGACCATTTTTTCTCTCTCCAGCTTTCGGTTTTGACAGTTTCACCCCTAACAGTTTTCAATTGTGACAATTACACCCCCAAAATTCCTGCAGTTTTAATTTTTTACATTTACACCCCCTAAATCAACTACTCTAAATTGTGATGATTGTGAATGAGCGCAAAGGATACTATGTGATATGAGTCGTTACCGTTTTAAGAAAAAGAAAATTTGTACATGAAATGGTAATATGATTCTACGGCTTTGAGTAAAAATGTTGCTTTTTGAAATTTGGTAATGTTCTAGAATAATTGAAGTTGTTTTTACAATGTGAACCTTATTAATTTTAGTTATATGTTTAAAGGTCATAAATTGTTACATTCACATTAATTTATAAAAATTGCATCTTATGTTCGATTTTACATATCAAGTTGATCACTTATCCCTTGCAGCACAAGTTCTTAATTAGAAAGTGGGAGTTAAGGAGTAGCTCTTATGGAGAGAGATTAATAAAACCTATGTTAGGTTTCTAGTTGAAATTAGTTTCCTATATGTTTGAATTTTGAGGCTTTAGAATGAAGATTTTTTAAATATCCAATCTCCATGTTGCCAAGTCTAGTCGCCCACACACCAATGCATGTTACCAACATTAATTGGAACATCTATACAAAAATTAGAATCCCATTATATATAAAGAACACAATACGTATATTAGTAGACGAATATATCTTGAAATACATACTGTATCTACATCTTAGCATGAGTGCGATTGACAAAGAAGTCTATGTCTATCCACGTATTCCTTAACATCTAGGCCCCATTGTATCATCGTAACATCCAATGTGCAGTAGAATATGTGCTGAAATGCAATCTTGTGGGACTATGTTTGTGTTACAGCGCTGTCGAAGATGTAACATAAACATGTAAATATCAGTATGCTGAAAAAAAAAAACATGGTAATATAGTTAAAAATAATATTTCCAGTGCTTAAATAAGAATAATGTCTTACGTCGGGTTCTAGCCACTAAGATGTCTTTAACTTTTTGTAAGAAATCAATCCACACTTGAATGGTAACATGGTCAACAGTCAAGCACTCATTAAAATACAAAGGCAGCCTCCCGTTAATGTGCTGATGGCTGTCGACATCAATGGTCTACAACGGATTGTCGCATATAGACTACGTATCATGGGGATGTAAATCTACGGCATTCAAATCAAGAAAGTTGCACCTGGAATTGTGGGATCTTACGGACACTCTCATCTCCAACATTATCCACAGGTAGCAAACATTTGTCAATAACTATAATGTGATATTAGTATAACAATAATAATGGTTAAAATTATATACTGGATATGAGGCAAAACATGCGAAATCGAGGACCTTAATGAGGGTGATGATGCATGAGGTATGGTGTACGAACATGGCTACTTGTATGAAATGCAAAATAGATTGACAAAATAAAGCTATAGTAATTACAAATACATGAAAAGTTATAGTACTTAAAAGAACAAGGGATATCCACCTAAGTTAATACTTTTCATGGGTTTTCTTTCCCGCACGCTTTATAGCTTTTTGGACATGCATCCAAAATGACATAAAGGATCGATATGTGTACGCCCAAACAACGATGCTCAATGGATAAGAGTTAAACTTCTCCATGTCGTCAACCAACCAGAAGTAAAATGGGTGGATTAAGCGACATTTGTCTCTACCACGTAGGAAATCTCGAGCACCTATATCCATATGAGGTTAAAGGATTAAAATATAATCAAGCTCTTAAATTTTTTAGTCGACATACCTTTAAGCTGAATTATCCTCCAACAAGTTACAAGGAGCTATTAACGAGGGCAGCAACATTTGGTAAAGGTGTTCCATTACCTCTTAAAATTTTGGATGGCCTACTTCTTGGCAAGACAAAGTTAGAATGGGAAAGTGTTTTGTATAACTTAAAAAGAAATCCGAATCCAAAGATCTAAGATGTGTTGAAAATAAGTTATGATGGACTCGATGAGCAAACAAAAGACATGTTTCTAGATATTGCATGTTTCTTAAAAGAGCTATGAAAAATGTTGCAATGGAAACTTTTGATGTCAATAGGCTTGCCTCTGAGCTAAGAGTAAGTAATCTTATTGACTGTAAGGTTTAATTAAAACATACGCAGTAGAGTTGACAATTTAAATTTTTAATTAAACCTTAAAGTCTAGTATCTGGGTATTGATTTTACTGTTTTCATGCTTAAAATCCATTCAAAGACTGAGATACTTTAGATTGGAAGCTCATTTTCTCTAATTCTTTACAACTCGATTCAAGAGTAAAATTGCGCTTCAGTATCAACATAATGAAAAAACCCAAGAACAATCAAAGAGGAAAAATCCCAATTTGCTAGAATGGGATGAGCGGCTAGGGCTAAAGCTCTCTCTCAAATTATTGAGTAATATTTTTGAGTGAGTGAATGAATTCTCTCATGAAACCTAAATTTAGGTTGACTTATATAGTGTAACTTAAAATCCTATTCCATCTTAGAATAGGATACAATTCTATTCCTTATTGGTTTAATACTAAACCAATCTATGATAGAATTAAATAGGTTTCCAATTAATATTGATATTAATATACTAAATATATTAATTATTAGTTAGGTATTTTGTTTCAATTAATATTAATAACTATATTTAATATTAAGTAGGGTAATTTTAATTTGTTCAATTAATATTATTATATTAAATATTAATTAAGTAATTTTATTTATTCTATTTAAATAATAAATAGGCATAGGCAACAACCTATACAAAATTACTAAATTACATTGTCTTAGTAAAAAGACCAAAATACCCTTTAACCCTTCTTTGATTAAATATATGATTCTAGATTTAATTCTCTTTATGTATGTAACCCGTAAGCTCACTATCATGTTTGCAGTAAATAGTATCGCGATTAACCACCAATTAATTATCTCACAATATACAGAACAAGATTAACCTCTAGTAAGGCATCATGGTCACTCAACAAGTAAAGATCAGCGAAGAACTGATATCTATCAACGGTATGGTTATTATGCAATCTAATTCTTTCATTCATCTATTATCCCATCAAGGTTGAGGTACAAAAGTAGTGTTATCCTCAAATAACATCCTTGATATATTTAGTGTTTGGTTATCAAACTAACGATTGCGATTAAATCAGATTTGTGCGACAACTTAATTCCACTGTGGCCCACAGATTAATGGTTGTTGCCATATCATCAAACTGCATGGTGAGATGACTACCCTCGTAATCATGAGTGATAAATCTTTTATTGATCCACCATAGTCATGATGTATTTCATAATGTAACCAACCACTACCATATTGATAACCTTAGAAAAGACTATATTAGGTTAGTGTCAAACTAAACTACTATATACACACGATGCTCCAGTGATCTCAAATCTTAAGATTACATATCCCACCATTTGTATATATATACATATATACATATATAGTCATAATGTTAGGACCAATTAAATTTATTACTATAAAGAGGTTATAATTTAATAGAGGTATAGTTACAAAAATTATTGTTTTGATTTCTTATTTTATAATTTACGTTTTATTAGTATTAGGATTTCAATTCATTGTTTTAGTAGCATTAGGATAGTACAAAAATAGATATCAAACAGTGACTGTATAATTGAGTGATCAGATTCGACAACTTCACTATACTAATTAAATGGATATTAATAACTTCCTCAATCATTCAAATGAGCAATAAGTCGTGTATGTTTTAACTGAAGAAGAAATCATTACTGGAATTAGACAAAAAGAGGAAGGAGATAGGAGATAATCTTGAGGGTGATATGAAAATACCAAAAATTTCATGCCAAGAAGCTATAAACATGCTTGAAAGCTAGATATATTTTGGCTTCACCAAGAAGGTGTCCATGCTGTCGACTTATTAAGTACCCACAAGATAAAAGATGTAGTAACAACTCTAAAGCATAAATCATTGTCCCAAACAACTTTAAATAAATATTTTATTTCATCTTAAACCTTTAATGTAACATAACATTTATTTTTTGTAATATACATATAATTATAATTATGTAGAGGCAAGTTCCTTAAGACATGACCTAGAAAAATTATAACTTATTATAATGTGAAATTTATTCTTATTTATAACTGACCCAAGTTGAGACCAACATTTTTTATGACTACATGAAGGTTATTCCTATATAGAGTATCACTATAGAGAGGTTCTACTCTGTGTGTGTGTGTGTGTGTGTATATATATTACATTAAAGGTTTAAGATGAAATAAAATATTTATCTAAAGGTTTTTAAAATAATGATTTATATTTTAGAGTTGTTACCATATCGTTTACCTTGCAAGTACGCAATAATTCACTAAAATGGATACCTTCTTGTTGAAGCCAAAATATTTTTAGCTTCTCAAGCATGTTTAGAGTTTCTTGGTACAAAACTTTTTGTATTTCTGTACTATCATCCTCGGAATTATTTATTTTCTCTTCTTGTCTAATTGTGACAATGAATTTTTCTTCAATTAAAGCATACATGACTTGTTGCTCATTTAGATGATTGATAAATATATTAATATTCATTCGATTAATGTAGTGAAGTTGTCGAATCTGATCACTCAATTCTGCAATGACTCTTTGATTCTCCTCATCTTCTTCATTTGTAACTTGTAATTCATCAACATTAGGAATCCTAATTTTGCAGTGCAAAAAGAATTGACAATTGTCTATGGCTTCATATTAATTGACCATGCAACAACTGCATTTACAATTCCATCGAGAACACTTATCTCTATTGGTTCCAAGACACGATCTTCTATCCATTTCAAAAGTAAAGAATCGAAGCGCTGAATTAAAATCCTGATACTATTAAAACATGAATTGAAATCATAATGTTGTACTATTAAAACATTAATTATAAAATTAAAAATTAAAACAATAATTTTTGTAACTACACCTTTATTAAGTTATAATCTTCTCATAGTTATAAAATTAGTTATTCCCATCATTTTGACAATAAAGAAGTTTTATTATATCTATATTTAAAATTAGTATCTCACAGTACTTGAGTTGCTAATTTTTTGTGACTTGATTATTAAGGAACTGAAGCAATTGAATGCATCTCCTTTGATATTTCTAAAACGAAAGAGTTTTAATTGGTATCTCATTGGTAGTGTAGTTTTTCTCTCTATCTTAAAAATTAACCCTGATTTATTATTGTTAACCTTATTTTCTTATGAAGTAACCCAACATCATTTTCATTACTCTCTAACCTCTTCAAATTAATTAACTTAATATTTTATTTGTTTCAAGTGTTTTATTTCCTCAAATCCCAAATAAAATTCAAACTATTGTATACACTACAACAAAAAATACTTATCATAACATGTATTTATTTTAATCTATAATACTCCTATATTTTTGTTTATAAAAAAATGCCCTTTTTTAAACATGTTCATCAGTATGTTATTTCTATTAAGTGCTTCACATGCATACTTTTACTTGAACAATTTCACCACACCATCATGATGATTTGGTGAAAACCTCTCATAAACCACTAGATCTCCCAAAAAGAAGAAATCCAGCAAGCTAATAATCATACTTGTGATCGACCTTCACTCACTTTATCTTTCCTTTCAATTAATGCCCATGTCCAACCCACAAACCTCTCTCCACCACCACCACCACCACCTGCCGCCTCTCATTAGCCGCAACCGCGAGTACCACAAAGGCAACTGGACAATCCAAGAAACTCTCATCCTTATAACTGCCAAGAAACTTAGCACTGAACACCTGCGTACCACCGCCAACCTCCGCTGGAATTGGGTGGAGAACTACTGCTGGGCTCACGGCTGCCGCCATAGCCAGAATCAATGCAATGACAAATGGGATAACTTGCTTCGTGACTATAAGAAACTCAGTACCCACCAACAGTCATACTGGCAAATGGACAAGCACCAGCGGAAACTTCATAATCTTCCTTCTAATATGTCCCAAGAAGTTTTTCAAGCACTTAATGAGGTTGTTCAAAGGAGACATAGAAATGCATCTCCACAACAATTGACCTTCCGGCCATATCCTCCGGCACCGGTGGGTGGTTCTGGGACCCATGTTTCAGGTATTTGAATTATCAGAAGTAATAGTAATTTTTCATTGATTCATATTTGTGTCAGTACGTTCTAAAATCAGCACTTGATTTTTGTCGTGATGGAGAGTTAATAGTATAAAAAATTATTTGGTCAAAGTTGCAGGCTTTGAAAATTCTGTCGCATTTACCACCAACCGCATTATTGTTTTTACTCATGCGGACTCTGATACAGCTTAAGTAAAATACATTTCCACCCTATAAGTTAACGTATACATATGTATAAGACTTTTCAGTATTTAATTGATGATACATAATCTATTGTGGATGAAGAAATACTCTTGGTGGCTGGAGAAATTTAATTGAGATTTATGATTATACACATCTTTTTCTGGTGTCTCTTAATTAGTTGGTAAATTTAAAAAAAAAAAAAAATTCAATTATATAGGAAATTTTTAAGTTCGATCTTTTGATGTTTTCTTAAATCAGAAAATAAATATTCAAAATTTAAAAAATGTAGACACCTACCTTCAATTAGAATTTTCCTTTATAGATATTTAAGTATTGAGGTCAATAGTTAGACTCCAATATTCAATTAGGGTAAGACAAAGAAGAAAGAAACCAGAAGGGAGGATTTTATATAGGTGAAAGGCAAATGAAGTAGCAAGATAGATAAATAGCTAATTTTACCAATTTCTAGATTCCCTTTTCCATTTAATTTGTTGCAAATGAATAAATAAAGATGAAAACAAGTGAGCAAAAGTTACATGATATTTATTGAGGTGATTGTAGCTGGAACATCACCTAACCTTTTGGTCCACTGACTAATTTAATTGGCTACTATAAACTTTAGGATAAATTAAGAATTATCAATATGATGCATATAGTACAACCGATTTATGTATAGATATTAAAAAATTAATCTAATTAATGGATATAGATTGACTCCACTTAAACTGGTTTCCATAATTTCTTTTATTATAATTATTTGTCACAGGTGAGAAAAGCGACTCCAATTCAAAGAGGAGAAGAGTTAAAAATATAAGCTCCAGCATCGTTCGTAGTGCTTCAAAATTGGCTCAAACCCTTAAAAGATGCGACGAAATGAAAGAGAAACGACACCAACTATTCATGGAGATCGAACAACATAGGCTGCAAATTGAAGAAACTAGAAATGAAGTTGAACGCCAAGAAATCGCCAACTTTGTTGAGGCCATTAACAATCTTTCTGATTCTATTCACTCAATTATTTCCGATTATAATTGACATTTAGATTTAATATTTGTATTGATTAGTGTTTGCTCAAAATATTTGTGAATTTAGATTTCTTAATTAGTTGGACTTGGAGAACCTATAGATAGTTATAACCAATTCATTAATAGGAATGCTATTCATTCATTTAATATTAAGGATTAATAGGTTTCAATGGGGGTGTTCTCTTGTCATCAGCCTTCTCAGATTTTTATGTTATTTCTAAATTATTTTATTATCTTTTCACCTGCATTATTTCATTGGAAAATTTTGTTAATCATACCATATATCTTCTAGTGCATAGTCTCTCAAGTTGGCTGCTTTGTGGGTGTTAAAAAAGTATATATATTTTATGGGTATCTCAATCTTTTAGTCTTTTACCCCATTTTGCTAAGTGAATATGTAGAATATATAAAGTATATTTTATTTGGATCAGGATCTTCTCCTCTATGCGGATGAGTACTAAGATTTCCGTGTCTATCCCACTTTTTTCATGAATACCCAAATTTGTCCCATTATCCATTCTTAAATAATAATAATAATAATAATAAAATAAAAAGAGAGAGAGAGAGAGAGAGAGGTTTAGGTTAGGATTATTTTTTTAGCCGAATGACATCCTCCCACTCGAAGTTTACCCTGAAGACAATTCACTACCCAAAAAGTTTGAAAACGACAAATACCCACTTTCGGTCAGGATTTGTTAGTGAATTCTCTTACTTGACATTAGAGGTGGGCAGGGATCAGTCCCAAGCAGGCCTGTCCTAGGACTGGTCCTTTGGGACTGGTCTCCCAGGCCCATGAGCAGAATGAGGACCCGGACCGATCCTAAGGACTGGTCCTATGGGCCAGGACAATTCTCTTCCCCCCCCCCCCCCCCCCCCCCCGTCTAATCTTTTTTTTTATTTTGGGGCCAAAACAAAATTTTGTAGGGGGTTTTTAGTATTTCTTAGGGGTAGATTAGTAAATTTCTAAAATTTTAATTAATTTAATTTTAATTTTAATTTTTAACATAAATTCACGTTTCACACATTCACGCTTCACAAATAAACAATTAAATATTTTTTTTAATAAAATTATTCATTTTCATCGTCAAAAATATTTAAATCATTCAAATATGTATTCCTAAAGAGTTCGAGTAGTTCGGGATCTTCAGGGTGCTGTTGTAGTTTTTTTTCTGCATGAGTCCAATCCCGTAAACACGTTATCACTTCAATCATCTCATCAGTTAAAGAACATCTTCTGTCTTCAACAATCCGACCACTCGTTGAAAATGTTGACTCGGATGCAATTGTAGAAACCGGCACAGATAAATGTCACGTGCCATTTGGGCTACAATGGGGAATCGACTTTCATATTGGTTCCACCATTGAAGAATATCCATATCATGTTGCTCCTTCATCGTCATAAAGGACAGGTCCACTTGTAGGTAGCGATTCAGCTCATTTGGTCCATGTATGTATGTATGAGCTAGAGCTACTATTTTCACCACGTTCCACACATGTCCACTTGCTCGATCCTTGACGGAGGGTTGCATTAAGGTTCGGATCCTCTCTCCTGAACGTTCCACTTCCACTTCCACTTCCACTTCCACATCCATTGTACCTGTTCTCATATAAAGAAAAAAGGCTATCCAATTTTTGTTTAAAGTCAGTCAAATAAGACGTATAATCATGTCCTAAATGCTGGCCTATCTAAGTAATTATACAGTTAACTACGTGTAATTTAAACCTAGGATCTAGAACAAGGCCTAATCCATATAAGAATGAAATATCTAACCAATATCTCTTATATTTTTCTTCCATCTTTAAGACAATTTCACTTAAAATGTTATTATATCTATATTGAGCAAAAGTTCTAGCAATTTGAAGTAAAATATCTAACACTAAATTAGTAGTTGGATAATAAATACCACTTAATGTAATAGTAGCATCATAAAAAATTTGAAGAAATGAAAAAAAAGTTCACAAACCGTCCAATCATCATAGCTGACAACTTCCTCTGGACGGTTCTTCCGGTTGACGAAATACGTAATTTGTCTCGCGGTTGGTAAAGCTTTTTCCAACATCAAGTAGGTGGGGTTCCAACGGATAGGCATATCTGTACATAACTTCAAAGGTCGAACCGGTGGGTTCTCTTGCTTACAATATTTGAAGTACTCCTGCCATCTTTTATTGCTACCGCTGACGATAAATCCGATAGCTCTGCGCACCGTCTCCATCTTCGAATGTATAGCATCTAAACCTACTTTAACTATCAAATTGATGATGTGGCAAGCACATCTCTGGTGAAAAAATTTGTCTTCAACATACGAATCCAATCTCTTTACAAATAAAGAGATTGTCACGGTGTTAGTAACTGCATTATCAAACGTTAGCGCTACAACTCTATCAGTTAATAAATATTCTTGCAAAACTTCAAGAATTGTAAAATAAATAGTTTCAGCACTATGTTTTTCATATAATAATTTAAAACCAATCAATTTTTATTGTAAACCCCAATTATGATCTAAGAAATGTACTGTGACAGTTAAAAAATCGGTTTTTGATCTACAAGCCCATATGTCTGATGTAAGTGCAAAGATATATTCCAAAAATTTTGAAATTCGTTTTTAAGTTTATTATTTATTTTTTTATAAAGTTTTAGTATATCTCTTCTACTTGTACTTCTATTAACAGGGGTATATGCTAGACAAAATGCAGTTTTAACCATATGAATAAAAAAAGGATTTTCAGATAAACAAATGGGAGAGTCCGTAGCAACTATATATCTTTCTATTTCCTCTCGTGCAACATGTGCACTGTATTGCCATGTTGAGAGAGTTGAGGATTTTGGATTAAAATTAAGTTGAGTTTAAATTTGTCTACCTAATCCGCTTGAAGATGCATCGGGCAACTGCATTATTTTGGGGGTGCTTCTTCTCCACGTGTCGTCGTATCGTCGAAGTCCCCTTCTCAGCGCCAATAATGGTTCCACAAAAATTACATATCCCACATGATTCTTCCCCCTCCCCATTTGTCTTTGGCTGTTTTGATTTGGTGAAGTATCATCATACATCGAACACATCCCTCTTTGAAGGTCGGGAGGGTTGGGCTATGCCCATGCCTGTTGACTCGCAGCTCGCATGTGTTTGGCTACACCTCGTCCTGATCGAATGTGGTTGTAGAATTGCAGCTGCTTCCTCTGGAGGAAATGGTGAAAATGGATTAAACCCTTCCATTTCTTCGGTGGATTAAACATAAAACTCATTTGGAGAAGCCATTATAAATTTATGATAAAATAATAAATAATTAAAATGAAAAGAAATTAAATAATAATATAAAATTATGATGATATTGAAAAATATAAATAAATTGAATAATATAAATAAATAATATGAATAAATTATAAATATAAATATAAATATAAATTGAATGAGAAATTGATTGGAGAATTGGAGTAGAGAGATTGAGAGAATGAGAGATTGATTGGTGTAGAAAAAATAAAAGATTTTAGGGTTATTTATAGTGTAGTTTGGGGGGGGGGAGTGAATAAAAAAAAAAAGGCTATAAAATAAATTATAACCATTGGCTGGCATGTGACCGTTACCAGCAGCCAACAGTTAGCAAAAAAATTTTTTTTATTTTTTTTATAAATCTTGTAAAATTTTTATTAGCCCTCATAATTTATGTTTATTTTAAAATTGATAGGGGGTTTTCATAATTGTGCAAGGGACTACATTGAAAAAGTCCAAAATTTTGGGGCCAGGCCTGAGACCGGTCTTAGGCCCGAACCTTGGAGGAGGGCCCAGTGGAGGGCTCGGGCCCTCCTCCTTAGGCCTGGTCCCAAAAGGACCGGGTTTTGGGATTGGGCTTTGGACCCAATCCCAAATGCCCACTTCTACCTGACATGAAAAAAAAAAAGTTATAAAATAAATTATAACTGTTGGCTGGCATGTGATCGTTGCCAACCAACGGTTAAAAAAAAATATATAACCGTTGGCAGTAGCCAACGGTTAGCAAAATTTTTTTTATTTTTTTATAAATCTTGTAAAATTTTATTTTAACCCCATAATTTATGTTTATTTTTAAATTGATAGGGGGTTTTATGTAATTGTACAAGGGATTACATTGAAAAAATCCAAAAAAATTTGGGGCCAGGCCTGGGACTGGTCCTAGGCCCAAGCCTTGGAGGAGGGCCCAATGGAGGGCCCAGGCTCTCGTCCTTAGGCTTGGTCCCAAAAGGATCTGTCCTCTCAAGGACCAGTCCTAGGACCGGGTTTTGGGACTGGGCTTTTGGACCCGGTCCGAAATGCCTACTTCTACCTGACATGGTACAATAACAACAATGACAAAAATAGCCTTAATTGTTTGATTTAACATTATTTTATTAATTTATATCAAGTCATCAACATAGTCACTTACATATATACCAGTTCTTTGTAATTTAAAATACTAATATGCCATCAACTATATATGGGGATGTAAAATACCAATTGGTGTTAGCGTATGCCCTAGGAACCAATCGTGTCATCGGTTCTGAGGCATTATGTTTTGTATATATATGTGAATGTGTATAGTTTGTATATACATTTTATCTTATCAATAGAAGAAAGTGTTCTTATTTCACATGTGGTTTATTGCTTCATTTATATATATGTATTACATGTGAAATGTCCGGATGATACAAATCTTTAGAAGATCAAAATCATCAAAGTATTCCCTACATAGGTAATATTAATTGGGCAATAATATTACATAGTAGGCATGCTGAATGCCTCCGTAGAATATCATGTGATGGTATTGGTGTGGGTGATTATAAAAGTTATATCACTAGGGCATTAGCATGGATACGCGGTTAGTGAACTGTTTATCGAATATGGCCATTTATGATGAATCACATGGACATTTAAAATGTAGTCAATGATTTATCATAAGATCATACTAGGGTATTTTTAATCCTTAGACCTGAGATATCACGGTTGGATTCTGCATAAACGCATATGGTTCATATGGTGTATAAACATGAGGCTAATCATGCCATGTGTTAATAAGCCGATTTGGCCATGTGTTGTTTATGTGTGAGGACAAGTGATAGTCAAGATGGGATCCGTTGACTTGGTATAGATTGATATCAAGTTCCAAGACAAATGTCAAGATACATTGGAAAAGGGAAATCTCCGGCCGGGGTATATAAAATGTTACATGAAAGGTTGTTTCATGGTGACACGTTCCATATGTATTGAATTAAAATTAAGATAAGGATTTTGACATACCATGAATCCATTCTTAATTGGGATTAGACAACGGAAGGATTTGATTATACAACATGTATGATTGTAAAAGGTTCGTTGGAGTATATCTTCATTGTGACTTAGGGGTTATGGAGCATTGCTAGATGCCTACCATAATCAGTGGGAGTTTTGTTCATAAAGAGTTATGACAAAACATATCGAAATAGTCTGTGATATTGGGCCCACGGCTAGGCCACAGTGAACCTAAGAGGTCACACATAAAAACTAAGGAGAATGAAGAAATAGCCAAAGAGAGTTGATTATCCAAGGTTGGCTAGCACCTACCAAAGGTAATAAAGTTATTTATATTAATCATTTTCTTTATATTAAATTGGATTTTACAAGGGGTTGTAATTGTAAACAATTTAAGGGTTAAATTGTTATGTAAACAATTTAAGAGTTAAATTGTTAATTGTGATTAAATGTTAATCCAATGTTATAATTTAAAGAAGTTTAACAACTTCATAACAATTATGGAATTGTTTAAGGAAGTCCAAAACAATTATTGAATTGTTTACAAGGATTCCTATATAAAGAAAATGATATATGAATTTTTGTGTAGAGAAAAATCTCTAAGAACCCTAAATCTCCCTCTTGGTCAAATCTCTTCTTCCCTTGGTGTGGATGCTCTTTTGCTTAATTTCTCTTAAAATTAAGAGTCTCCAAGGTTGCTAAGGACTTAAGGTAACATGTTCTACCTTACTTATTTCAATTTGATTTAAATTTATTTTTAAACTATGACTATACTTGTTATAGCATGATATGCTTGATTCTTCATGCATCCATCTTTCAATTGGCTCCTCTTATTTTGAAATTTTGAAGTAATCATTGGGATTTTTAAAATGTGTAACATTTTAAATTACCAATTTGTCTCTGTATGGCAAGAAAAATTTTAAACATATGAGGTGGGAACTTGTCATAAGATCATACATTGGGTGGGAACTTGTCCAGAAATATTTCAAATTCACTAACAGACAATGTTTTGAAACCCGAACCGTTGGGTGGCTTGGTCAAGTGGCTAGGTCACGGTTCAGGCAGTCCAATCAATCCTACCAACAAGTACGACCAGTGACGTCATCATGCTAACGTCAGCATGATGATGTCATCATTATCGAAAAAATAACCTAGCAACAGATCTACTATAGATCTCCAGCCCTTCACTTCTCTTCCCCAAATATCTCCAAAACCAAGCCAAATGAAACACAACTAAACCAAAAAACCCACAAATCTCCACATCGATTTGGATGGTGATGGATGTAAACAATGTGGCCAAAAGAAGGTGGATTGAATATATAAGAGGTGGCCAAAATGGTGAGGGTGGGGACAACAGTGAAGAGGTAAGAGGCAACGATGAGGGAAGGGGAGGTGAAGAAGAGCTAGTGAACAATGAAAATGAAACTCGAAGACAGAAGAAGAACGCAAATTCACAAATGAATAAATGAAAGGAGAATGAAATTAGATTTGATTTAGGGTTTTTTAGTGGACCTACTTGAGATGGTTGTTCCCCTATCACGGACAAGTGTTTCTTCTCAAAATGGTCGTTCCATCCTGGATCTCTTAAAATCTAGAAAATTCCAAATCATTGAATGACTTCCTAGAATGGCGTTGTTCTTTCTCGGAATGACTTGATAAACTCTAGGAATGAGTGTTCATCATGGTCGATCCTATTTGACTTGAAATTTCCAAAACCTTGACTTGAGCTTGAACTCTTCTGAGTCCAAAATCTTGACTTGAACTTGCAACGGGCATTCCTCTCATGGAACAAACGTTCCTCTTTAGATTGCAAAGAGTGTCAAGATTCCAAAACCATGAACAATGTGATGGAACTACGTCGTTCATGTGGAACGGTCTTGAAGAATAGTCGTTTGGTTTGGTTGTTCCTTCTTCAAATGTGTGTTTCAGTCTTTTCGTCTAAGTCTTCAAATATGTTCAAAATGATGATCGTTCGGCTTGGAACAACTTGAATGAAAGATTGCCTCATTTTGGGCAGCATGATGAACGACACCATGGAACGATGTCATTCCAACTTGGAACGGCTTAACTGAGAGTTAATTTGAGAAATAACTTATTGGAACAGGCATTCCATCTGCGTGAAGGGTCTTTCTACCTGGAAAACTGCATTTTCATTTTTGGTTATGATTTATGTCATACGTTTGCACATTTATTAGTCTTTAAACATTCTTTTAATTAGTTTTGACACATCAAAACACATAAGGGCTTAACACATTTAAAATACTTTCTTCCTATCACTCTTGATAGTGGCAAACCTAGGATTTTTGCCTAGAGGGGCCTCCGCAGCTACGTCATTACTAGTGAAAACTTTTAAAAAACCATCAAATCTTAAGCAAATGAAATAATATAATATCAAGAAGTTGTAAGGAAAGAAAACAATACCATAATACTGTCCTACTTGAATAAATTTATGAGAAGCAAAAATAAACAAATATGTTAAAAATAACATCCAATTCACAAGGAAACACAAGAAAATTTTACGTGGAAAACCCTCTTTAATGTGAAGAGAGCAAAAACCCTAAACCGTAAATCTTAACCTAATTTGCTTTCAATTCAAATTCTTCTCTTACCAATTGATGTTATTGATGTCTTATGAAAATTTGTGATGAAATTGGAAGGGAAGAAGCAAGGGTCAAATGGAAAAATGAGTTGAGTTATATGCATTTTTAAAGTAATGTTTTATATGATTAAGTTCTTTGAAAAAAAAAATTAAATTAAATAATAAACAATTATGCTTGCTCTTAACACTAATTGTCACAGTCAAAGTTCAATGAATGATTGAAATTGAATTATACTCTAATTATTTTTTAATTATGTCACGTCATTGTCATTAATTAGAGGATATATTTGTGAAAGGAGTATAGTATAATCATTCAAAATTTATTAAAATCAAGGAAAAATAATGATAATTATTAAGTCGATTATTAGTTTGTAATTATATAAGTTATTAATTTTATTTCTATTAAAAATGGGTGTAAGTTACAACACGAAATCTTTTATTAATAGAGGGAATTGGCGTCAATTAATTAATTAATTAGATAAACGGATAAAAGACAAAAAGGTAAGTACAAATGAAACAACAGTGAGGCCATGTCATAGAATTAAAAATCACAGTTAATAGTGATTTATGTAGTATTTTACATGTACTAAATTAGGGAAAAGGGGGAGGACAGAAAGGTCAAAGCAATACAGACTTGTAGAATCCCAAAGGATAAGGAGAGATTCTAAGGAAAACTTTTTCTATAGAAAAAATTTGTTTTTTTTTTCTTAATCTAAATTCCAAGCCTACCCTCAAAGGGTTTGGGTCTGCCCTGCTCATGAATGTGACAAGATCTATATCCTCAAAAAAATCATGCAATAAGTCAAGGAAAAACCCCTAAGAGTCCTTTTCTCTGCCTTACAAATACATATGGCCAAAGAGTAAATCCCACTATTTGCATCCATTGAGACAATAGAAAGAAGAACCCCACCATAGTAACCTTTGAGAAAACACCTATCAATCCCTATGAAATGTCTACACCCCTATAGAAATTCATTTTTCTAAGCTGCAAAACTTAGAAAATGTCTCTTGAACTAAGGAGTTTCTACTACTTGCTATCTAATCACCCTCAGTTATGTCATGGAGCTAGGATAGGTAACATGAAGAATGTGATAGTACTTGTACAACCATGCAAAAGACTCAACATGTTGTTTTTGGGTCATACCAATGGCAATTCTCCTAACACTATACAACTTGTGTTTACGCACCTCCAAATAATGTACCCTTCCTAATTCAGCATATAAGGGCTTTACACAACTCCCCCTCTGTGACCTAATAAACTCACCTATTTTCTTAGCAATCCATGAGATAGAGGCATCCAGATTGTTATCTACTCTAAGGCAAGTGTGTGTGTGTGTGTGTCATATTGCCTAAGTTAATATAATTGCTTATCAAGCATTAAAGCTTCATAAATATGAAATGGACACCCCACTTGTTTACACACACTGCTTTAATCCTCCCATTCTCATTATACACCTTCTTAACAACAAAGCCGATCTCTAAATTACATAATCCTTCAATACCTTCGTAACATGGTCAACACCCATAAACACCTGCCTTACTTGAAAATAAATCTTCCCATCTGCCTCATACTTAAACTCATTAGACTTCATATGCCTACTCATTTTACTTACTACATCATCATCCCCACTAGACCCTGACCCCATGATAACCTAATTATTTTTAAACCAATACATAAACCCATTATCACCATTTCCAACAGCCATAATAAATACATTCACCCCAATATTAACATCACCCTCACCATCTACATTCACATCCCATCACCATTCCAATTAACATTGTGATTTTCATTATCATCGTCATCATTAGATGCATCACTCCAATAGAACTCATCCTCACAACACTCTACAAGAGGAATTTCAAATTGCTCATCAGTAAGCTCGCTAGCGTTAGGATCTGGCTAAGAAGGTAACAATTCAATACATTCTACGGGTAAAGCATCAACATATAATTTACTGTCATTTAACCTCTTCAACCCATATTGTTCAAAAATGAAGGCAACCTCCTCATCACTGTCTAATAAACAATTCTGCCCCGACGAAGGTAACCTAGCTTCCACCCTAAACTTCTCATCAAGATAAAGCTTTCACCTTAAACTTCTCATCAGGATAAAGTTTCCACCCTAAACTTCTCATCAAGATAAAGGTGTACTTCCTCATTCTCCTTAGCCACACATTTTTTCATGTCCTTGATCAACACTATGTAACTAAATTTGTCAAGGTCCACATTCCGAAACTCACATTCAACACCAAATAGCTTATGTTAAAGTTTTAACTAATTTTTCATATTATCCATATAGATCACATGCAAATTTAAAATGATCATCATCTCCCTTCGTTAACACCGCCACATAGGTAATCTAAAAATTAAAGTGTCATAATAGTACATGTACTTACACAATGATAGGCCTCCTATTAATAATGTAATACCAGTTGAGGGGGCATAAGAGGGATAAGGGGCAGGAAGGTGTTAAGAGTGTGAATGAGCATTAGAGGTGCTGTTAAGAGAGTTGGGTAGAAGCATCTCCACGTGGCAGGATTGTGTTGGAGAAGGATATCTTGTTAGGGACTTTAGTATATAATATAGGATTATTCTTTGAGGGAAGTTAATCAATGGAGGCCCCTAGCTCCTCGAATTGATAGGAACTATCCTTTACATTTTTGCTTGTTTTTCCTTACTGAATTTGGGAAGAGCTTGTTACTAAGATCAATTATTAATACAGAATTACTTTTATTCATTGTTTGTCTTGGATAATTGCATTGGATTGTTGTGTGTATTGGTCTGGATCAGTGTTGGCAGGGAAGTTCTTATCACACAACAATGAGATGTCTCTTTTTACAAGACAGGGAATAGCACTGAACATGGTGGAAAGTCCATAAGAATAGAGGAGTTCCCAAAAACTTAGCAATTTTGGCCTCAAAATCAAGATGAACACCTGAACAGAATATAAACTTGTTAAAATATGAAATAGGTCCATTATCTTACTAAATGAATGTACATACATATATAAAAGGAAAAGCAACTTAAACTCGTTCCATTTGAAAGTAGTTTCATAGCTGAGTCTGAACCATTGTTCCATAGAAGCCACGTAGACCACAAGAATCAACACCATATTTCTCCAATGCAAAGATGCATGACTGCTAATATAGGTATTTCAATAAGTGTCTTGAACACCATTGATTATCATGGATGACATATAAGTTTAGAATGGAAATAGCTTTTCTTACAAGTAACTTCTCATGTCTGATAAATCCAAGATAATTTGCTGAAGCAAAATTCACAACTTCTTTTCCATTAATTATTGTATGCGGCCCTGCAGCACTGCACTCATGAGCTCAAATACTTTGCAAAACACTAATCAATTATTCAGGTAATAACTCTCAATCTTACAAGACCAAGATTTCTTGTTTATAGGGTAAACCATATACAACAATGTTTTTTACACAAAGTAGAAATTAATGAAGACATGTAAGGCATTACTTATAACTTTGAAATATATATATCACTTAATATGGGCATGTAAGACAACAGTTATGACTTTGTCAACTAAAATAGAGTGCAAACAAGAGTGGCAACCAAAATATATAAAACACAGGAAATAATGAGAGGTATCATTAAAGAAACTCAACTTATGTAGAGAACAGGGTATCCCTTACATCTAAAAAGTCAGGCAGCAACATAGCTTTGCTACATTCAAACAAAATCTATTAGGTAAATAACATCATTTGCACCTTTCCAATACTGGGGGTTCATATAGCATGTCTTTACTGATAATGAGAATAAGAGATTCTAGAACCCACTCATCGCACAGCTCATCTATTTCCTATTGATGTCATGCAAACTTTATGCAATGTTAGGCTGATATAAAATTATGTAAATCAAAAATGAATGACGGCCAAATTACAATAGGAACAATAAAATTTATGAAAAACAAAAGAGCATCAAAAAAATTAAGCCTTAAAAAGCGTACAAAGTAAATTGACAAATAATCTATAAAAATTTAAATGCACATATTAAAAAGATGGGGAACTTGTGAGAAACACATGATGCTGTACACATAACAACACTTGATAGAGATTTACATTTAAACAAAATTGAAATATATTTGATAGCCCAGGTGAGGAGATTCTTCATAAAGTTGACGCAACATTTCCCAGCTTCTACTACTTATCTAGAACCATAAATTATAGAAAAAATCACCACCATAACACATGAAATTTACACCCTAACACTTATAAAAAAAACAAACATAAATGCTTCTTTTATACCCGAACTGTGGATGAAATGACAAGTTCAAAGAACTATGACAAAAATCTTCTTCGTTAGAGGCCGATTAGGAGGCTTGTAACTTTTCTGGGAAAGTAGGAAAAGGATGACTACCAAAAGAACTTCCACAAACAAATAGCCTAATAACAAAGTTCATAAAAAACTTTTAAGTCAGTCAAGCAACGTTTCACCCCTAAAACTTAGAAACTACCGCCAATATGCACTCCAAAAACAACAGCTTGGGCAGAAGGCGCATCTAGAGCCAACGTTGCCCAGTTCAATGTTGTATTAACTAATTTAGAAGCAAATAATTCCATTTTTCACAAAAGGGTATCACAATTTAATTAGCTTAGAAGCTTCACAAATCACTCAAGTACATTCTCTCAACCCTCACCAAATGAAATACCCTGCAAGCATATACATTATTGTTTACTAAGATTGAATTAAAAATAATCAAAATTAATATAAACTACATATCTACATGGATCCACTAATAAAACAAACGCAAATCTATGAATTAAGGGAGAATTTGCATAATCTCAATCCGCCAGTACCCCATTTTATTTCATTAAATTCAGTTACTACTCAGCTTTTGAAAGAAAAAGAATTTTTTTTCTTATTCAAAAAAAGCAAAGGCAGAAGACTGCTACGATACTTTTAGAAGCACCTAGTCTTCGTCTACAGTCAAGCTTTCCGGTGAACACCACCGCCCAAATATGAGCTTTCCAATTGGTTATCAACGGAATATGGCGAGCTTTATTTCTTTTGGGAAATAAGCTTACCTTATAAGGAGAGTGGAGATGAGCAGAGAGAAAAAAAAAAAAAAGAAAAAAAAAAGGCCACGCCCAGCGCCTCAAGATAACCGCCACAAACGCCGCAGGAACCGAGCAAGTTTCCGACGAAACTGCCGTGAATTTCCACCAACAAAAAGATAGTGACAGTAAAGGAGAGCAGAGTGAAAACAATATGTGACAGCGCGCCTCAAGACAGATGCCGACAGCAACCTGAACTAGTTTCCAGCGAAAATGCTGTAAGGGTTTCCAAAATGAACCTCCAAGAAACAATAGTCAGATTGAAGGAGGGTCGTGAGAGTGAAAATCGAATTGAATTAGGGGATTTGAATCCCGTTGTTTCTCATTTCAAAAATGTACAAAACGGCGTCTTTCTTGTCGATATAATGTCGTTCAGTATGTTATTCTACAGGGACAAATTACCTAAAATACCCCTGTCATATGAAAATTAATTCTCAAATCTTACTTCCCTTAGTATGTTAGAACAGTGTTTCTGACACCATTGAGGGGCTAAATTTCTACGTTACACCTACTATGTCATAATAAAAATATGGGAGAATGACTTGTTACCACCCAAGGTTTGGGGAAACGACCCTTTCCCACCCATCGAGTTTTAAAACGACAGTCGAGTTTTAACACGACACTTTCCCACCCAACGTTATGTACTGTTAGGAAGTTCCGTTATGAAGAAGGGTAGAATTGCCCATTCTCAGGAAGCCGAAAAAATAAAAAATAAAAAATAAAAAATTGAAATCTCAGTGTCCCTCAATGGTTGCCACGTGTCCCACTAGAGTTGACTCTGAATAAAAAAAGCGAGAATGAAAGGTTGGCTATCTATTCTTCCTAGACTCTGTAAATCTCCCCACTCTTTGTAACTGAAGCGATTGATAATGGGAGTGGTTTGAACTTTGAATACATGAAAATTTCGTCGACTGGCGACTTAGGGTTGGTGTGTAATTTGAGCTATTCTTAATGAAGCGGCTGGCGACTTAGGGTTGGCAACTGACGACGACGATTAAGAAAAAGGTTTGAAAGCAGTGAGCGACAAACTGCAATTGGCTGCGATGACGAGTGAGAAAAAAATACATACGACGACGACTGAGCCGAAAGTCGTGGGTAATCTTTCTATTTTTTTTTAGGTTAAAAAAATTGTTGTGTTTTTTTGTTTTGTTTTGTTCTCTTTTCGTTTGGTACTACAACAACAACAACTATTTCTTCACGGGCATAGTTAATCTAGATTACTTGTGGTGTTCACTTTAGTTGGTACCCAGTTCATGGAATTTTGAACTGTTAACAGTAAGTTAGCGAGTTTGTGGTTTGCTGCTCTGTTTGATTGTATTGTTTCTGATCTGGAGGAGAGAATGTGAGGTTGTTTGTACTTGTCATCTGGATTTCTTGGGCTGTGTTTCGGAATGCTTTTGTGAAAATTGTTATTCAGTATAAGGGGTTTTTGTAAAAGTACCAGCAAATTTGTGCTCATAAGAAGGCACAAGTATCGTTATTGTAATTCTTAGAATGTAGTAACACGACTTGCATCTTTCTTACTGATTTGCTCCAAGTTTTTTTCTTTTCTAAAAAATGAATATTTTTCTTACACAGTGGTTTTGATCCTCGATTATCTGCTACTATAGGTTAATTCCATTGGTGCCAAGGTCTTAGAATTAAATGTCACGAAAGTGCATGACAAAGAAATTGGGATCGCTCAACGCTGTCTTTCGAATGGAATTTCTATTAGTTATAAGGTATAACTTTTGTTTGTATTTAATTCTCCTTTTTTTTTTTTTTTTAAATTAGATTTGGGTACTTTATATGTTTTTATGTATATTTGTATGTAATTTAAGATGTTTCAGAACATGGAAACGTTTGGTAAAGTAGATATTTTGTTGAGAATCAGTTTGCAATTTTTTTTCATATTTGAGGTTAATTTTTTTTTTCTCCTTTGGAGTCTTGTTATCATTCCCTGCCTCTTCTCATAATATAAATTTCAATTCTTATTATTATGAAGCCTATATCTTTCAGTTGCTATTATTCATTGCATTGAAATGAGAAAAACAGCATGATCTCTAGCTCATTTTTCTCATGTACTCACATTGATATGGGTATGTGTTTGCATAATTTATTATACTTCACACTTTATACCCTTGTTGCTATTCAGATTTCAAAAAATAAAGCTCAAGGAGGTGTTATGCGGTTATTGTTGGCGGTGGGTGAGTAGCTGAAAGTTCTGAGTCGAGAGGAGCTGTTGTTATGTGTGTTTGAACTATCAGGGAGGGTGGTCGTGTGGGCAACTTTCAAGGGAACAGGTAAATTAAGCTATATTCTATGTAGTTTTATATTTTTTGTAATTTCAAGGTTACACTCCTATGAATAGTATGCACACACGTATACATTGTCCTGTATTGGTTACCTTTTACGTATGCAAGATATGTCTTCATGTGTCATTAAGGTCTAGAAATTTATTTCTTGAGTTATCTACAAATGTGTACTAATGGAACCAAGGTTTTGCTTGTACATTAGAGGAAAAATATAAAAGCATGTGCGTGAAAATCAGATGCAAATATGTATAATGTAGTGAATTAAAGTGCATTTCTATGAATAAAATCATTCCCCTCTTCCCCATCTTGTTCCATTCTGTTCCCTTATCATAATTAACATTTAAGTTAGGAAGGGCTTGTGACCTCAAAGCATTGAGAGTTACTACAGTGAGTTTTCCCACGTTGGGTGATGCCAAAGTTAGTTACATGTAGTACTTTGGAATACTAGTTATTACTACTCAAAAATGAATCTTTCAGTCCTTTTTGCTGTGACTGTTTAGTGAACTACTGTGCACACTTGAAACCTTTGTTTGGAAAATTATGTCTTCATATCTTTTCCTTTCTGAAGCACCTATTAATACCCCCAGCCTTAATATTTGATTTTGGATTGCGGATATGCTATGACAAGACAAATTGGAGATGGTTTCTTGGTGGAAGAGCAAAAAGATAGTGAAGAAAGTTTTGAAGATCCATAAAGCAAAGGAAAAGCAAGCTTCAAGGAGCTAGAAAGTGGGTGGGTGAAAGCAAAACTTTCTGGATTTTGGGAAATTAATGAGAAACTGGAAAACCTGATTTTTTTGTATTGAATTCCTTATTTTTATTAGGTTTGAATTTACAATATATTTTTTATGCACTATAATTTTACAATCTGGATTCTTATTTAAGCAAATTAGTAATGTCAATACTTAGTTTATTTTGGTTTAAATTGACAAAATTTAAATATGGGACAACTATAAGGACAAACTGGTAATTTTAAAGGTTTTAAATTTATAAAGATCCAATGGTAACATCATTCATTTCTAACATCATTTTTAATAAAAATCTGGAAGGAAAAATTGGTAATTTACATTATATATGAGGGCATAAATAATGGCATATCATTAATTTCAGATTTAAAGAGTTGATATATTGGTAATTAAATATATTGATATAACATATTTTATATAAGAAATTATTAAGTCAAATATTTAAGGATATTTTTGTCTTTTTAGTCAAATAGTAACGGAATTTTCTATCGAAACATAACAGAGAGTAGGAAAGTGTCATTTTGAAACTTGATGAGTGGAAAAGTGTCGTTTCGCCAAACCTTGGGTGGGACAATGTCGTTCTCCCTAAAAAAATTTAAAATACTAATAAATAACATGAATATTTTGATGATTTATTTTATTTTGTATTTTGTATTTTCTTTATCTAAAATTTAGATAATGATTGGATTTTAATATAATATATTTATATTTTGGTATTAACTGATTAAGAAATTTTATACATTTCAATATGCATATAGTCAAAAATTCTAATACAAAACTATTATATAATTTATTACTTGATTGAGGGAAAAAGGGCGGGGATTTAATATCTGCCCTTTGGTTGTACGTGAAAAATCTTTGTTCTACGAAATGTTATCTGGAATAATTGATGAAAAAATCTTCTGTTGATGTTTGATTTTGACATCAACTATTTATACATATAAAATACTAAAAAAGCTTAGAAGTCATACATAATATGAGGGGATTAAATTAAATAAAAGGTGGAGAACAATATTTAAAGTAGTTCAGGTGTTCAAAAGCAAATCTTACGTCCATTGTTATTGTATTAATAAGAGAGAGAGAGAGAGAGAGAGAGAGAGGTCAGATCGCATTCAACGAACTGCGTTATAGTTTAAAGAGAGAATACAAGAGAGAGAAAGAGAGAGAGAGCTATTTCAAAATAAAATTAGCTAATCTGCCATAAATGAGAGAGAAGTTCTCTATTTATAGTGGGAGAATTCAAGGTAATAATTATAAAAGCTACAAGTGGATAAGAGCCGTGCAAATCCTTTCTTTGCGTCCCATTGATCACCTGCCCGAGGGATTTTCTCGATTAAAACAAGTATTTGACACGTAGGTGATCTCCAACCGTTTGTTGGCCTGACACTCACCTGCTGCACTGATAAGAGTTATACCACTTGCGTTAGGTGCGATATGGCCGCACATGGACGGCACAAAACCCTTCTGAGCTCAAACCATCCTTTACTGATAAGACTCTACATCAGCCCTACTTTTTCAAGCATAACAGCTTTTTTTTTTTTTTTTTTTTTTTTAGTGAATACATTTATAATCTTATTCTATGTTGTTTCAAGTCTTATGAATTTTTTTTGTTTATGTGTCATTAACTATTATGGGCTAATATGTATTTTAACCTTTCATTAGATAATTTGCAGGTTTAAAAGCCTAAGATTTTTATAAAATTGATAACATTGACCGATACAAGTCTTGTAGAGAGTCATCTAGCGAAAGAGAGGCCTTTTCTTCAAGAAGGAAAAAATTAAAATTCTAATACCGATTAATTTCAATCTCAATTTAATTATGAGAGAATGTGTATTAAAGGAATTTTTATCAACCAATTGAAATTTGATCCAAATATGGTATTTACATTTCTTTTTCCTTCTAATGACAAAATGCATAATACATAAGAAAAAAAAAAAAAGTTAAGTGATTGGTTGCTATTTTCACAAAATGCAAAATTCAAACGCCGATGATCGGTCACTCAATTTTGGTTTGCATGTTAAAATCTCGAAATTTATATATATATAGAACTAATAATTAAAAAAAAATGTCAGAATTTAGATAAAGCAAGGGATGTTATAATTTGAAGAGCTGATAATGATTTAATAAATGCTTACAAAAAAAAAAAAGGTAGGGTAGCTAAGTCCCCTCAAAGTTTTGTTGCAGCCATTGGACTTGCATTTGAAGTCCAGCATCCCTCAAAGCATTCAAAGCTGAATGGTAAAGCCTCTCGTCAAGTCTTGTTCCTTCAGATTTCATATCCCTTAAAAGTTTCACCAATTCTTCAATCCTACTGAGTTTAGAGAAAACACCAACCATTATCCCACCCATTGCCCTATCAATCACCCCACCATTCATCCTATACTCATTGTAAAAATTCACACATTTCTCAAATTCTCTTGCCTTATTGTATGCACTTATCACACTTGTGTAACTCACCTTATCAGCTGCAACTTTTCTTCTCTTCATTTCCTTCCATAATTTCTCCACTTGCCTCAAATTCTTAGCCCTTCCATGCATGTCCATTAGAGAATTGTATATCCACACATTTGGCTCACAACCCTTTGCTTTCATTTTGGCTACAAGCCTCATTGCATCTCTTATTCTTCCTGTTTTCCCATACATTGCTACTATGCTTGAATATGCAACAACACATTTATCAAAACCCTTTTCTTGCATTTCTGAGAACACCATTTCTGCTTTTGAATACAACCCAATTCGGCAATATGCATTTATGATTGAAGCATATGTCACTTGCCCTGGACTGCACCCTTGTGAGATGAGTTGTTCATAAACCTTAATGGCAGCCCAATATCCTCTTTTTTTACAGAAGCCATTCACAATTGCACATAATATACAATCAGAAACCTTCAATTTTGCTTTCTTCATTGACACAACAATGTCAAGAGTCTTTTCCATTGAACCTTGTTCAACATACATCAATACAACCTTTAAAAACACTTCTGGATCCCTCAACACTCTCTTCTCTTCTGCTTCTTTGAATAGCTCTTCCGCTATCTTCACTTCTCGAATGCTTGCAAAAGAACATATCAAAGAAGCGTATATACAAGAGTCCTCAGAAATACCTTTCCTTGTCATATCTCTGAAGATTTTAAGAGCTTCAAAAGCACGACCACATTTCCCTAACGAATCGCATACAAGTCTATAAATGTTGGTAAAAAATGGTGTTGCATCTAATTTTCTACCTTCAAATTCATGAAACAAGCTAACTACTTTCTCTGTATCACCAATTTTGTTATAAGCTTCCATAATCTGACAATAACAACTAGAATTAGGAACAATTTCAGCAGATTTCATTGTCTCATACAACGTAATTGTGCTACTATACATATGAAGTTTGTTATAACCTCTCATTGCAGAATCAAAAGCCAATACAGCAATATCACCATCTGTTTTTAAAACTTGAAGCAAACTGTTTAAAACTTTGAATTTTCTAGCAGAAATGCAACTAGTAATCAATGTGGAACAAGTATTAGCATCAGGAAACACATTGTAAATTTTAAAATCTTCAGAAAGTGAGATAACGAGACCCCATTTCTTAGATTTTATCAAGTACCTGATGAGAAGCTTTAGAGTTGGTTTTTCTGGTCTAAATTCTCGATTTTCTTTAGCTTTGCTGTAGTACTCATAAGCTAGTTGTTGTGTTTGAGGATCTTGTAACAAACCATACAAAAAACTATCAAAATTGTTGGGTGAAAATTGTTGATCCGATTCAATCATGGGATTTGGCAAATTTGTAGAAGAATCTTCCAGGATTGGAGATGGATAACCTGAAGAATTTACATGAAAGAGTGAAAGATTTGAGGTTGGGAGAATAAAAAAGGGAAGGTTTTTGCATGATGAAAAGAGGGTAAATTTGTAAGATTTGATGGAAGAGTTAATCAAAGGAAATGAACAATCTGAACAAGTGGAAATGGCCATGGCCATTGCAGATAGATAAGATGTTAAGTTAATGATGAATATTGAGGGGCTTTATGTTATTATATATATATATACCTTATCCCTACAAGATTTTCTTTTGGCTATAACTATTATATGAACCACTAATTTCGTTCCACGTGGACAACTTTTTACATGAGATATCCGGTCAAGAAGAATGCCACGTCACTTGAGTCTTTCGGCAGCTTAGCTTAGGTGATATATTGATGACCAAAAATGTTACAGTCACCTGAATTTTTGCACCGAAATATTATATCAGTCTGCGTGTCTTTCGATTCACACCACAAATTGGACACATTTGAGATTATTTTTATTTTTTTCCAGTGAACAGCCGTCCATTAAAATATGAACGGCCATTCACTTACATAAACTCCCGTCCATATTATATGGACATGATCTATTTACTACGAACGGATGTCCCTATTTAAAGGATACTCATCTATAAATAAAAAATTCTTATAAAAATTAGAGATGGTCATTCATAGGTTATGAACGGCCATCCCTAAATTGGGAAAGGCATCCATTATTTTAATGGACGCCCGTCCATTAACAATTTTTTTTTAAATTAAAAAATATTTAGGGATGGCCGTTCATCTATTATGGACGGCCGTCCCTTTATTTTAGACAAACGTCTAAATAATAATAATAATAATAATAATAATGAATGCCCCTCCAATTAATATGGACGGCCGTCCAAATTATATGGACGGCTGTCCAAAAAGCACATACTCAGGCTGGAGATTTTTAAGATTAACTTGTACTTTCATATTTGTATGTAACAGTATGGGGATGCTAGTTTGAAAGAATACCAGCAGATGCAAAAGATTCAAGCATCTACTGAAACTCTACCTTCTCTCAAGCTTCAGACTCGAGTGTATACTGAAACTCCACCTTCTCTCAAGCTTCAGACTCGAGCATCCGCTGAAACTCTACCTTCTCTCAAGCTTCAGACTGCGAATATACTGAAAGAGTCTTCTCTCACGTGATGAAGACTCTTTACTATGGACTTTGAGCGTGTCTCTCGTAAGAGAAGACTCTTTACTAGCAGAATTTCGTCCTGCTTTTTGGTCAGATGCAGCAGCTTCAGTTGCCATAAAGGATGCATGTGCATTACAATCAGGAAAATCCGAAGGAAAGTATGGAAGTCCAGTCTGCAAAAGAAGAAACATTAACATACAATGTTTGACAACCAATTTCTCAAAACCGCAGCACCAAGTAAAAGACGTTTTACAGTTGGACGCTAACTGGAGTTTTGTCGAAATTGAGAAATCTTGATTAGCTGAGGTGCCTTACTGGGGTTTTAAAACGTGTTCATATGGGTCAAGTTTCATTCTCAATTCTCAACAATGTCGTATACTTGTATAACATAAAAACAGTACAACAATATACATATCAACACGTGCTTAATAATGATATATTTTCTTTAAGCTTCAATTTTGTATTCAGTGCGTTTTGCAGGCTGGGTCGACAGCAGCGTGGAGCTGCGCATTCTGGGCTCTGCTTTCTTCTTTCTTCTTCTCCTGAAACGCGCTGCTGTTTCAGTGGCTGCAGAGCCCAGAATGCGCAGCTCCACGCTGCTGTTTCAGTGGCTGCAGTGGCCGCTGCCATAGCAGCCGTTACAGCAGCCACGACTGCGTCTTCATCTTCAAGAAGGAACGAGCAGTCTGCCAAGACGGATACGGCTGTGGCATCTGCGGCAACCTTGGTGGCTGCTCAGTGTGTGGAGGCAGCAGAAGCTATGGGAGCTGAGCGCGACCACCTTGCTTCGGTCATTAGCTCTGCTGTGAATGTCCGTTCACATGATGACATCAGTCTTCCCATAAAGCTGTCCGTGCTCTCTCTGTTTTGCTTCCGTAGTTTTCTGAGTTTTGGAGCCTTGGATTTGACACGCCTATCTCATAAAACAAAGACAAAGAAGAAGAGAGAGATGGGGAATGAAGAAGAAGAAAAAGAGAGGAGATAAGGAATGAAGATGAAGAAGAAGAGCCAAGTTTGTTTAGAATTTTTTTTTTTTTTTTAAAATATGAATTTTTTTTTTTAAATATGATTTTTTTTTTTTTAAATATGGACTGAATGGACGCCCGTCCAAACATGAGGGACGGGCGTCCATTCCTAATAGATGCCTGTCCAAATGTAAGGGATGATCGTCCAAAATTTATGGACATCCGTTCAAACGTAAGGGACAGCCGTCTAAAATTTATGAAGAATGGTCCCCAAAGTTTTTTTTTTTATTTTCATATTTTGGTTAAAGACGTCGTCTCTTATTTGCGGGCGTCCGTCTAAAATGAAGGGATGACCGTCCCTAATGTTTATAAATTTTTTTAATTATATTTTCTTTATGGACGGGCGTCCTTTAAATGGGAACGCCCGTCTGTCGTATATGGACCCCCATCCATATAATATGGACGGGGGTCTATGTGAGTGAACGGCCGTCTATATTTGATGGACGACCGTTCACTAGAAAAATATTTATAAAAAAATCAGCCGTCTGAACTGTTGGTATGAGTCAGGGTACACGTAGGTCGGTACACATTTTTGGTGTAAAATTTTCGGTGTCCGTAGCTTTATTGATGATATGACTACTAATTTTTCTAAGATTTTAATACGAAATATATTTTTTATCTAAATAAATAGAATATACAATTAATGCTTTTTTTTTTTTTTTTTTTTCCAGATGAGATTGTTATTTGTTATCCAACCACCAACGTTACTAATTATTACTTTGGTAATTTCTTATTTGGGCCAGCAAAAAATCTAGACACCCGTACCCCAATTGGGAATTGTTATTCCTTAAAACTATTAATAAATATTTGTTCACAACTTAATTTTATAAATTTTTTCTTACAACTCTAACGTAACAGCTCACAATAGATAAGCGAGACCCATAGCAAATAGGAGAAATCTTTTTAAGAGTTGACCAATAACAAACTGTTACGTCGAGATTGTGAGAGAAAGTTTGTGGGATTAAATTATAAATGTAGTTTTGCCCTAAAACTATATACAAAATAATCAACTTTTTGGTTAAATGGTTCCTAATATTTAAGTCATCCTTCACAACATAAGAAATTTTATACTAATTTCAAATCTTAATTATAAAATATACTTAAAAGACAACATTTAAAAAGAAAATTATTTCGTTTAGTTAGACATTAAAAGGATTTTCTTTAATAAATTTTTTATCCAAACTTATATTTAATATTTATTTCCCTCATTTATAAAGTGTCAAAAATTATTGTCACATTCTAGATCATTACGAATGAGCCTATAATTTGGTTTATGAAGCTTGGTTTTTCCATAACTAAACAAACGTACTTGAGTGGATGATGCTTTGTGTGAAACCCGGAAACAAACCGGTGTGGACCTAATTAGCTTTATTTTGTTAATTTCTTTTTTATCAATTTTGTACCTTCAAAATTGTTAAGAAATTTAATAAATTATTTTATGGCGTTTTATGAGTGATCTTATTTTGATAGAACAGCATGTGTTATTATCTTATTTTGCACGGTTGGAAACATATTGTTCTTTAATTATATTGTCTAAAATGTTTGACTCCATCCACGCAAATTCTGATTCATGGTGCTCATCAACATTTTTTATGAGAATACAAAAGAGCTCTCTATAACTAGACTATTGAAAAAAAAAAAAAAATTATATGTATTATTTAAAATAGTGAGAAGCACAATTACAACATTACTATCAATATTACTAATAAAAATAGTAATTTATCATACTCTAGAAAAGAGATACCTGCCAGCAATATCATCAAAGATTTTTCCTAATATCCTTCCAAGTTATCATTGTTGACGGTCTTTTTTGGTTTGTCATCGTCCTCATTATCGTTATCTTTCTTTGACTGAATAATGCTACACTTACATCACTCTTTTACACGATTTTTATTATATCATAATGTGACATATGTCACAACCACACAAATTTTTAATTATTTTGAATTTTTAATATTATAATAAAATTTATGTGGTTGTAGCATATGTCATATCATGATGTTTACAAAATAATATAAAAAAAATAGTGTAAGTGTAGCATTACTCTTCTTTGCCCTTCTCAGCAATTGTCCAGGTGCCAACTTAATTCTCACGGTGCGCATCAATCGTAGTTCTATAATAATCAAACTTGTGATCAACCTCAGCTTTAGTTTTTTCAAAATAATAAAGTAATTGTTAGTGTTGTGCAGCGGGAATATAAACTTTATCGCTAGCTATTGAAATATAATAATGATTATTAAGATGGAACTAAATGGCCAATAATATATACATAAATAAAGAATATAAGAATTTAATGAGTTTCGATATTATTACCTATACCTTTGGGCATTGTAAAAACACTCAACTATTTTTTTAGGAATATTACAAACTTTTGGACAATACTACAAATCTTCAAATAAAAGGAAATACAAAGAAACTCTAAACTATAGGATAAGAACCGTTTTCAATAGGAGTATAAGGAGAAATGTTTTTTGAATGATCAATACTATAACTTGACCTCCTTCGTATAAGCCCAAAATCCTATTCTCATTCTTATTCCCACTTGATGTATGATTGCTAATTATCCTATTCCTACAAGATATGGGATTGCTAATTATCTCATTCCTACTAGATATGAGATTGCTAATTATTCTATTCCTATTGCCACTTGATGTAGGATCGCTAATGAGGCAATTTTTTAACAAATCTCCACCTTGATAAATTAGCAAACCTTCAAAGTTCTTTTTTATTCTTTTGACAAATTCGACAACACCTTAAAATGCGTCAAATGGCACAATCAAACACACAAGTTTTATTTCACAAATTGTCAATATCCTTTACCAGGATCATGCAAATATCTGCTCACAATTCCAACTGTATGTGAAATGTTGAGCCTAGTATACATCATTGCATGCCAATGATCAATTTGATTTCTTCTATACTTCTTCCTAATCATAAACCTATTAAATCGCTTGTACCACTATCTCGGTGACTTCTTCAATAGTGATGTCTCCAATTTGCTAACCCAATATTCTTTTCCAACCAGTAGCGGATCCAAAAATTTCTATTAAGGTGAGCTAAAATAAAAACTAATTGCACATTAATATTTTTGTTAGGGTGTGCCAAAATCCAATAATTGTACATATTAGTATTTTTTTTTTTTTTAAATCATGGCCCACCCTCAACAACTGTTGAATCCGCCCCTGTTTCTAACAACCCTATAACCATCTAGTTGAGACATGTAGATTTTCTTTTCCAAATCATCGTGTAAAAACATGATTTTCATATTAAGTTAAACTAGTTCAAGATTCATATGCACTACCAAGGCTAAGAAAATGACAGGTGGAATGCTATCCACCTTGGTAAGAACTTTTATCTTCCATTCTCATTCTAAACATATTGATGTGAGTTATCATTAGATTCGAGATGTGTTGGATATGCAGTTGTTAATGATTCAAATATGATGAATAAAGCCTTGCCTAAAGGGAAGCTTGAAGCATGTAGGCAGTATTGGGCTTGGCAAAGCCCCTCACATGAGTTAATCCGCCATTAGTAAAAGTATTAATAATTTAAAAAAATATTTCAATATCTAAGATAAATACTATTACTAAATTAGAGAGTCTAGAAATTGTTCCTACAAAAAAATGGCTCACTTCCAACAAAATTTTGGATGTTTGCATTACAAAAACGTGTTTTCAACTTTTTGTAATAAGATTTAAAAAGTTTCAAAATTATGTTTTCAATAAAATGCAAAAGTCAAAAAGCTTTTACTCTAATGGTCTCTCTCATAATAACTTTCAAGACGAATTTTTTTTGAAAGAAAGTGAGGAAAAGATGGGCACTCCCATCAAACCCCAAAATAATCCAAAATCAAAAGCATCGTATGCAATACTACCACAACCTATTACCCCACAATCAAAACCTTCAAAACCCAATAAACAGAAAATCATTATTACCCAACCAAATTAGTTTACTCTTCTAGATGAAGAATCAGTTTCTTCGTCACCACCATAAAATTACCAACAAGCCCTTGCAATACCGACATTTTACTCACCTTCTCCATCCAAACCTATTAACATTAATCCGACCTTTCAATACATTGAAAAAGAAACAACCCAATCAATTTGTATTGTTGAGCCCGAATTATGGGGACAAACTTTTCAAGAAACCTTATCAAAAAAATTTCCTCCAGATTTTTATTTTATTCCTGATAATCTATTAAAAACAATAATTTTTTATGAATTTATTTTAGTTGATACTGATTCAATTGAAATTACCCATAATCTAGATAAAAATTATCCAAATAAAATTATATGTGTGTATATATATATAGTCATAATGTTGTGACCAATTAAATTTATTACTATAAGGAGGTTATAATTTAATAGAGGTATAGTTATAAAAATTATTGTTTTGATTTTTGATTTTATAATTCATGTTTTAGTAGTATTAGGATTTCAATTCATTGTTTTAATAACATTAGGATAGTACGAAAATGGATATCGAAGAGTTAATATATAATTGAGTGATCAGACTCGACAGCTTCACTACACTAATTAAATGAATATTAATAACTTTCTCAATCATCCAAATGAGTAATAAGTTGTATATGTTTTAATTGAAGAAGAAATCATTACTGGAATTAGACAAGAAGAGGAAAAAGATAATTATGAGGATTATATGAAAATACAAAAAATTTCATGCCAAAAAGCTATAAACATGCTTGAGAGCTAGATATATTTTGGCTTCAACAAGAAAGTGTTCATGCTGGCGGCTTATTAAGTACCCGCAAGATAAAAGATGTGGTAACAACTCTAAAGCATAAATCATTGTCCCAAACAACCTTAGATAAATTTTATTTCATTTTAAACCTTTAATGTAACATAGCATTTATTTTTTGCAATATACATATAATTATAATTATGTAGAGGTAAGTTCCTTAAGATAGAATCTAGAAAAATTATAACTTATTACAATGTAAAATTTATTCTTATTTATAACTGACCCAAGTTGGGACCAGAATTTTTTATGACTACATAGAGGTTATTCCTATATAGAGTATCACTATAGAGAGGTTCTACTCTGTGTATGTGTATGTTACATTAAAGGTTTAAGATGAAATAAAATATTTATCTAAAGTTTTTTAAAATAATGATTTATACTTTAAAGTTGTTACCATATCTTTTAACTTGCAAGTACGCAATAATTCACTAACATGGACACCTTCTTGTTGAAGACAAAATATTTTTAGCTTCTTGGCATAAAACTTTTTGTATTTCCGTACTATCATCCTTATAATTATTTCATTTCTCTTCTTATCTAATTGTGACAATGAATTCTTCTTTAATTAAAGCATACATGACTTGTTGCTCATTTGGATGATTAAGGAATATATTAATATCCATTCGATTAGTGTAGTGAAGTTGTCGAATCTGATCACTCAATTCTGCAATGACTCTTTGATTTTCCTCATCCACTTCATTAGTAACTTGCAATTCATCGACATTAGGGGTTCTAATTTTGCAGTGCAAAAAGAATTGGCAATTGTCTATGGTTTCATATCAATTAACCATACAACAACTGCATTTACAATTCCATCGAAGACACTTTTCTCTATTGATTCCAAGACACGATCTTCTATCTGTTTCAAAAGTAGGGAATTGAAGCACTGAATTAAAATCCTGAAACTACTAAAACATGAATTGAAATCATAATATTGTACTATTAAAACATGAATTATAAAATTAAAAATTAAAATAATAATTTTTGTAATTACACCTTTATTAAGTTATAACCTCCTAATAGTTATAAAATTAGTTACTCCCATCATTTTGACTATAAAGAAGTTTTATTATATCTATATTTAAAATTAGTATCTCACAGTACTTGAGTTGCTAATTTTTTGTGACTTGATTATTAAGGAACTGAAGCAATTGAATGCATCTCCTTTGATATTTCTAAAATTTCTAAAATGAAAGAGTTTTAATTGGTATCTAATTGGTAGTGTAGTTTTTCTCTCTATTTTGAAAATGAACCCTGATTTATTATTGTTAACCTTATTTTCTTATGAAGTAACCCAACATCATTTTCATTACTCTCTAACCTCTTCAAATTAATTAACTTAATATTTTATTTGTTTCAAGTGTTTTATTTCCTCAAATCCCAAATAAAATTCAAACTATTGTATACACTACAAAAAAAATACTTATCATAACATGTATTTATTTTAATCTGTAACACTCCTATATTTTTGTTTATAAAAAAATGCTCTTTTTTAAACATGTTCATCAGTATGTTATTTCTATTAAGTGCTTCACATGCATACTTTTACTTGAACAATTTCACTACACCATCATGATGATTTGGTGAAAACCTCTCATAAACCACTAGATCTCCCAAAAAGAAGAAATCCAGCAAGCTAATAATCATACTTGTGATCGACCTTCACTCACTTTATCTTTCCTTTCAATTAATGCCCATGTCCAACCCACAAACCTCTCTCCACCACCACCACCACCACCTGCCGCCTCTCATTAGCCGCAACCGCGAGTACCACAAAGGCAACTGGACAATCCAAGAAACTCTCATCCTTATAACTGCCAAGAAACTTAGCACTGAACACCTGCGTACCACCGCCAACCTCCGCTGGAATTGGGTGGAGAACTACTGCTGGGCTCACGGCTGCCGCCATAGCCAGAATCAATGCAATGACAAATGGGATAACTTGCTTCGTGACTATAAGAAACTCAGTACCCACCAACAGTCATACTGGCAAATGGACAAGCACCAGCGGAAACTTCATAATCTTCCTTCTAATATGTCCCAAGAAGTTTTTCAAGCACTTAATGAGGTTGTTCAAAGGAGACATAGAAATGCATCTCCACAACAATTGACCTTCCGGCCATATCCTCCGGCACCGGTGGGTGGTTCTGGGACCCATGTTTCAGGTATTTGAATTATCAAAAGTAATAGTAATTTTTCATTGATTCATATATGTGTCAGTACGTTCTAAAATCAGCACTTGATTTTTGTCGTGAAGGAGAGTTAATAGTATAAAAAATTATTTGGTCAAAGTTGCAGGCTTTGAAAATTCTGTCGCATTTACCACCAACCGCATTATTGTTTTTAATCATGTGGACTGTGATACAGCTTAAACAAAATACATTTCCACCCTATAAGTTAACGTATATATATGTATAAGACTTTTCAGTATTTAATTGATGATACATAATCTATTGTGGATGAAGAAATACTCTTGGTGGCTGGAGAAATTTAATTGAGATTTATGATTATACACATCTTTTTCTGGTGTCTCTTAATTAGTTGGTAAATTTAAAAAAAAAAAAAAATTCAATTATATAGGAAATTTTTAAGTTCGATCTTTTGATGTTTTCTTACATCAGAAAATAAATATTCAAAATTTAAAAAATGTAGACACCTACCTTCAATTAGAATTTTCCTTTATAGATATTTAAGTATTGAGGTCAATATTTGGACTCCAATATTCAATTAGGGTAAGACAAAGAAGAAAGAAACCAGAAGGGATGATTATATATAGGTGAAAGGCAAATGAAGTAGCGAGATAGATATATAGCTAATTTTACCAATTTCTAGATTCCCTTTTCTATTTATTTTGTTGCAAATAAATAAATAAAGATGAAAACAAGTGAGTAAAAGTTACATGATATTTATTGAGGTGAATGTAGCTGGAACATCACCTAACCTTTTGGTCCACGGACTAATTTAATTGGCCTACTAAAAACTTTAGGATAAATTAAGAATTATCAATATGATGCATATAGTACAACCGATTTATGTATAGATATTAAAAAATTAATCTAATTAATGGATATAGATTGACTCCACTTAAACCGGTTTCCATAATTTCTTTTATTATAATTATTTGTCACAGGTGAGAAAAGCGACTCCAATTCAAAGAGGAGAAGAGTTAAAAATATAAGCTCCAGCATCGTTCGTAGTGCTTCAAAATTGGCTCAAACCCTTAAAAGATGCGACGAAATGAAAGAGAAACGACACCAACTATTCATGGAGATCGAACAACATAGGCTGCAAATTGAAGAAACTAGAAATGAAGTTGAACGCCAAGAAATCGCCAACTTTGTTGAGGCCATTAACAATCTTTCTGATTCTATTCACTCAATTATTTCCGATTATAATTGACATTTAGATTTAATATTTGTATTGATTAGTGTTTGGTCAAAATATTTGTGAATTTAGATTTCTTAATTAGTTGGACTTGGAGAACCTATAGATAGTTATAACCAATTCATTAATAGGAATGATATTCATTCATTTAATATTAAGGATTAATAGGTTTCATTATGGGGGTGTTCTCTTGTCATCTGCCTTCTCAGATTTTTGTGTTATTTCTAAATTATTTTATTATCTTTTCACCTGCATTATTTCATTAGAAAATTTTGTTAATCATACCATATATCTTCTAGTGCATATTCTCTCAAGTTGGCTGCTTTGTGGGTGTTAAAAAAGTATATATATTTTATGGGTATCTCAATCTTTTAGTCTTTTACCCCATTTTGCCATGTGAATATGTAGAATATATAAAGTATATTTTATTTGGATCAGGATCTTCTCCTCTATGCGGATGAGTACTAAGATTTCCGTGTCTATCCCACTTTTTTCATGAATACCCAAATTTGTCCCATTATCCATTCTTAAATAATAATAATAATAATAATAAAATAAAAAGAGAGAGAGAGAGAGAGAGAGGTTTAGGTTAGGATTATTTTTTTAGCCGAATGACATCCTCCCACTCGAAGTTTACCCTGAAGACAATTCACTACCCAAAAAGTTTGAAAACGACAAATACCCACTTTCGGTCAGGATTTGTTAGTGAATTCTCTTACTTGACATTAGAGGTGGGCAGGGATCAGTCCCAAGCAGGCCTGTCCTAGGACTGGTCCTTTGGGACTGGTCTCCCAGGCCCATGAGCAGAATGAGGACCCGGACCGATCCTAAGGACTGGTCCTATGGGCCAGGACAATTCTCTTCCCCCCCCCCCCCCCCCCCCCCCGTCTAATCTTTTTTTTTATTTTGGGGCCAAAACAAAATTTTGTAGGGGGTTTTTAGTATTTCTTAGGGGTAGATTAGTAAATTTCTAAAATTTTAATTAATTTAATTTTAATTTTAATTTTTAACATAAATTCACGTTTCACACATTCACGCTTCACAAATAAACAATTAAATATTTTTTTTAATAAAATTATTCATTTTCATCGTCAATAATATTTATATCATTCAAATATGTATTCCTAAAGAGTTCGAGTAGTTCGGGATCTTCAGGGTGCTGTTGTAGTTTTTTTTCTGCATGAGTCCAATCCCGTAAACACGTTATCACTTCAATCATCTCATCAGTTAAAGAACATCTTCTGTCTTCAACAATCCGACCACTCGTTGAAAATGTTGACTCGGATGCNAAAAAAAAAAAAAAAAAAAAAAAAAAAAAAAAAAAAAAAAAAAAAGAAGAAGAGAGAGAGAGGTTTAGGTTAGGATTTTTTTTTTTTAGCCGAACGACATCCTCCCACCCGAAGTTTACCCTGAAGACAATTCACTACCCAAAAAGTTTGAAAATGACAAATACTCACTTTCCGTCAGAATTTGTTAGTGAATTCTGTTACCTGACATGGTACAATAACAACAATGACGAAAATAGCCTTAATTGTTTGACTTAACATTATTCAATTAATTTATGTCAAGTCAACATAGTCACTTACCTATATACCCATTCTTTGTAATTTAAAATACTAATAACCATCAACTATTTATGGGGATGTAAAATACCAATTTGTTCCTCTTATTTTGATATTTTGAAGTAATCATTGGGATTTTTAAAATGTGTAACATTTTAAATTACCAATTTGTCTCTGTATGGCAAGAAAAACTTTAAACATATGAGGTGGGAACTTGTCATTATATCATACATTGGGTGGGAACTTGTCCAGAAACATTTCAAATTCACTAACAGACAAGGTTCTGAAACCCGAACTGTTGGGTGGCCTGGTCAGGTGGCTAGGTCACGGTTCAGGCAGTCCGATCGATCATACCGACCAGTCCGACCGGTGAGATCATCATGCTAACGTCAGCATGATGATGTCATCATTATCGAAAAAAATAACCCAGCCACAAATCTACTATAGATCTCCACCCCTTCACTTCTCTTCCCCAAATATCTCCAAAACCAAGCCAAATGAAACACAACTAAACCAAAAAACCCACAAATCTCCACATCGGTTTAATGGTGATGGATGTAAACCATGGGGCCAAAAGAAGGTGGATTGAATATATAAGGGGTGGCCAAAATGGTGAGGGTGGGGACAACAGTGAGGAGGTAGGAGGCAACGATGAGGGAAGGGGTGGTGAAGAAGAAGAAGAAGAAATAAAGAAAAGAAGAAGAGCTAGTGAACAATGAAAATGAAGCTCGAAGACAGAAGAAGAACACAAATTCACAGATGAATAAAGGAAAGGAGAATGAAATTAGATTTGATTTAGGGTTTTTTAGTGGACCTAGTTGAGATGGTTGTTCCCTTATCACGGACGAGCATTCCTTCTCAGAACAGTCGTTCCATTCTAGATCTCTTAAAGTCTAGAAAATTCCAAAACGTTGAAGGACTTCCTAGAATGGTGTTGTTCCTTCTTGCAATGACTTGATAAATTCTGGGAACGAGCGTTCATCATGGTCGATCCTATTTGACTTGAAATTTCCAAAACCTTGACTTGAGCTCGAAATCTTCTAAGTCCAAAATCTTGACTTGAACTTGCAATGGGCATTCCTCTCATGGAACAGACGTTCCTCTTCATATTGCAAAGAGTGTCAAGATTCCAAAACCATGAACAATGTGATGGAACTACGTCGTTCATGTGGAACAGTCTTGAAGAACGGTCGTTCGATTTGGTCGTTCCTTCTTCAAATGTCTATTTCAGTCTTTTTGTCTAGGTCTTCAAATATGTTCAAAATGATGACCGTTCGGCTTGGAACAACTTGACTAAAAGATTGCCTCATTTTGGGCAGCATGATGAACGACATCATGGAACGATGTTGTTCCAACTTGGAACGGCTTAATTGAGAGTTAATTTGAGAAATATTTTATTGGAACGGGCATTCCATCTGCGTGAAGGGTCGTTCCAGCTAGAAAACTGTACTTTTATTTTTGGTTATGATTTATGTCATACATTTGCACATTTATTAGTCTTTAAACATTCTTTTGATTAGTTTTGACACATCAATGCACATAAGGGCTTAACACATTTAAAATACTTTTCTGCCTATCACTCGTGAACAGTGGTAGACCTAGGATTTTTGCCCGGGGGGCCTCCACAGCTGCATCATTATTAGTGAAAACTTTTAAAAAACCATCAAATCTTGAGCAAATGAAATAATATAATATCAAGAAGTTGAAAAGAAAGAAAACAGTAACATAGTACTGTCTTACTTGAATAAATTTATGAGAAGCAAAACTAAACAAATGTGTTGAAAATAACATTCAATTAACAAGGAAACACAAGAAAATTTCACGTGGAAAAACCTCTTCAATATGAAGAGAGCAGAAACCCTAAACTGTAAATCTTAACCTAATTTGCTTTCAATTCAAGTTCTTCTCTTACCAATTGATGTTATTGATGTCTTATGAAAATTTGTGATGAAATTGGAAGGGAAGAAGCAAGGGTCAAATGGAAAAATGAGTTGAGTTATATGCACTTTTAAAGTAATGTTTTATATGATTAAGGTCTTTAAAAAAAAAAAAAAAAAAATTAAATAATAAAAAATTATGCTTGCTTTTAACACTAAATTGTCATAGTCAAAGTTCAATGAATGATTGAAATTGAATTATATTCTAATTATTTTTTAATTATGTCATGTCATTGTCATTAATTAGAGGATAGATTTGTGAAAATAATATAGTATAATCATTCAAAATTTATTAAAATCAGGGAAAAATTATGATAATTATTAAGTAGATTATTAGTTTTTAATTATATAAGTTATTAATTTTATTTTTATTAAAAAGGGGTGTAAGTTACAAAATAGAATCTTTTATTAATAGAGGGAATTGGTGTCTATTAAGTAATTAATTAGATAAATGGATAAAAGACAGAAAGGTAAGTACAGATGAAACGACAGTGAGGCTAGGTCATAGAATTAAAAATCACAATTAATAGTGATTTATGTGGTATTTTACATGTACTAAATTAGGGGAAAGGGGGAGGACAGAAAGGTCAAATTAATAAAGACATGTAGAATCCCAAAGGATAAGGAGAGATTCTAAGAAAAACTTTTCTATAGAAAAAATTGGTTTTTTTTTCTTAATCTAAATTCCAAGCCTACCCTCAAAGGGGTTGGGTCCGCCCTACTCATGAATGTGACAATATCTATATCCCCAAAAAAATCATGCAATAAGTCAAGGAAAAACCCCCAAGAGTCCTTATTCTCTGCCTTACAAATACATATGGCCAAAGAGTAAATCCCACTGTTTGCATCCATTGAGACAATAGAAAAAAGAACCCCACCATAATAACCTTTGAGAAAACACCTATCAATCCCTATGAAATGTCTAAACCCCTATAGAAATTCATTTTTCTAAGCTGCAAAACTTAGAAAATGTCTCTTGAACTAAGGAGTTTCTACTACTTGCTATCTAATCACCCTCAGTTATGTCATGGAGCTAGGATAGGTAACATGAAGAATGTGATAGTACTTGTACAACCATGCAAAAGACTCAACATGTTGTTTTTGGGTCATACCAGTGGCAATTCTCCTAACACTATACAACTTGTGTTTACGCACCTCCAAATAATGTACCTTCCCTAATTCAGCATATAAGGGCTTTACACAACTCCCCCTGTGTGACCTAATAAACTCACCCATTTTCTTAGCAATCCATGAGATAGAGGCATCCAGATTGTTATCTACTCTAAGGCAAGTGTGTGTGTGTGTGTGTCATATTGCCTAAGTTAATATAATTGCTTATCAAGCATTAAAGCTTCATAAATATGAAATGGACACCCCACTTGTTTACACACACTGCTTTAATCCTCCCATTCTCATTATACACCTTCTTAACAACAAAGCCGATCTCTAAATTACATAATCCTTCAATACCTTCGTAACATGGTCAACACCCATAAACACCTGCCTTACTTGAAAATAAATCTTCCCATCTGCCTCATACTTAAACTCATTAGACTTCATATGCCTACTCATTATACTTACTACATCATCATCCCCACTAGACCATGACCCCATGATAACCTAATTATTTTTAAACCAATACATAAACCCATTATCACCATTTCCAACAGCCATAATAAATACATTCACCCCAATATTAACATCACACTAACCATCTACATTCACATCCCATAACCATTCCAATTAACATTGTGATTTTCATTATCATCGTCATCATTAGATGCATCACTCCAATAGAACTCATCCTCACAACACGTTACAAGAGGAATTTCAAATTGCTCATCAGTAGGCTCGTAGCGTTAGGATCTGGCAAAGAAGGTAACAGTTCAATACATTCTAAGGGTAAAGCATCAACATACAACTGAATGTCATTTAACCTCTTCAACCCATATTGCTCAAAAATGAAGGCAACCTCCTCATCACTGTTGTTATGAAAAGCTTCCTAATCTTTAACACATAATCAAGATAAAAAAACCACAGCAATACACACAGATTTACTGTGGTTCACTTATCCAAGATTGGGTAGGCTACATCCACGTTGAGCTTCGAAATCAGAGTAGCTTGCTATATTAATCAATTAGAATCAAGAGTTTACACCACATATCAAAGATCAATCACTCAAAGATACAACCCAATCTTACCCGTAATCCTACCTAGAGAACACTATCAGATTCCCTAAGAACTTGAGAGTAAAACCCCTCTCACTTGAATGAATAACAAATACTCACTCACCCAAGATTACAAAGATTGAATGTAAAAGAGAAAAAAACCTTAAGAGAATTGCTCTATCAAACACGAAAAAGAACTGTAGCCATTTCCCAATATTTGCTTCTTTATATAGTATTGACCAAGGGTTGATTTTCAGCCATTGGATCTGAAGTTAATCAACAACCAGGATTCACTTCAACAGCTCCCAAAACGACGTCACACCACTTATGGCCAAAACTGCATCGTTTCATGTCTTCAACTCAACAATCTCCACCTTGAAGACTTGAAATAGTCATCCTAACAACCATTAATCAGTGCAGCTCACTCCAATCCAAGTCCCTTATCACTCTAAAGCTCTAGCCTAAGTTACAAACAACAAATTCAAGTAGTGCTTGAATTTGGCTGTTGTGACTACCTTAGTACCCATATCGGTTGGATTATTTTCTGTAGCAATCTTCTTCAAATCAATCCCACCCAAGGCCACCAAGTCCCTCACAAAGTGGTAGCGTACATCCACATGCTTGGTTCTTTCATGGTAAACCGGATTTTTACTCTGGCTGTCTAAGTAGATTGTCACCTTTCCATATGTCAAATTTGCCTTTGATAGGATTCCCTTTAACCATACTGCCTCCTTGAATACATCCGCAACTACAATGTACTCGGCTTCTGTCAATGAGAGAGCCACAATTGGTTGCAGTTGTGATTTCCAACTTATGTAGTTTCCTCCAAGGGTAAAATAGTAAGAAATGGTTGATTTCCTTGTGTCTTTATCACCTGCAAAGTCAGAATCTACAAAACCAACCAAATCAAGTGAAGTATCCCTTTTTCCATATTCTAATCCAACCCACAATGTACTGTTAATGTATTTAATCACCCATTTTAACGCAGTCCAATGTTCAGCCCCTAGATTGGACATAAATCTACTTAACATGGATATGGCAAATGACAAATTAGGCCTAGTACTAATCATTGCATACATAACAAATCCTACAACATTAGCGTATGGTACAGACTCCATCTTAATCAATTCAGCATCAGTTTTTGGACTTTGGGCTTTACTCAACATGAAGTGGCTGGCTAAAGGCATAAAGACCAGCTTTGACCCAGTAATCCCAAATTTATCAACCAATTTCTGCAAATATGAATGCTGATGTATTTTTAATGTAAAGTTCCTTCTATTTCTATTTATAACCATACCCAAAATTTTCTTAGCAGCTCCTAAGTCTTTCATGCTAAATTCAAAACTAAGTTTACCCTTTAGTTCAAGTATTTTATCCTTAGACTTACTTATTAATAACATATCATCTACATAGAGCAGCAAATAAATGGGCATTTTATCACTCAAAGAGAAATAAAAGCAATTATCATAATTGCTTCTAGTAAACCCTATGCTTACAACAAATGAGTCAAATCTCTTGTACCATTGTCTAGGAGACTATTTAAGGTCATACAAGGACTTGTGTAGGTGGCATACATAGTTAGACATTCTAGGATTTACAAAACCAAGGGGCTGACTCATGAATATCTCTTCCTTTAGATTTCCATGTAAGAATGCTGTGGTTACATCTAGTTGCTCCAGTTCTAAGTTGTGGTGAGCAACTACAGAGAGCATCATCCTAATGGTATTATACTTTACTACCGGGGAAAAGACTTCATTGAAGTCTATACCCTCCTTTTGGGTGTAACCTTTGGCCACTAACCTAGCTTTATACCTAGGGGGGTCCTTGTAAGAGATGATGTCCTTTATCTTAAACAACCACTTGCATTGAATTATCCTTTTATTTTTAGGTTTAGGAACAAGGGACCAAGTCCCATTTACCTCCAGTGAATGCATTTCCTCTTTCATTGTTGCCCACCATTTTCCTTTGTCCTTTGAATTGACAGCTTCTTCAAAGGATTCAGGTTTTGTCCTTTGCACTTTAGTACCTGCAAGTAAGGTAGTGTATATTAAATCAGCATAAGAATACCTTAGTAGGGGTCTTACCTCTCTCCTAGCTCTGTCCCTTGCAAGTTGATATTGTTGCAAGTTTTGTTGTGCCTCTGAAAGCTTTTCTGGTTCAACTATTTCTTCTTGGACAGGATCATTTGGCCCTGTTTCAGCTTTGGTTGTAGCTTCAGTTTCTAGCTAGGGTGAGTTAGGAGGCTAGACAGTAGGCTCCACCTCAATTTGGGTAATTTCAGTTGAGGTTATGGGAGTATCAAAGGTGTTTGGGGCTATTCCACCATGATTGGTGTTATAACATGGGAATACACTTTCATTGAACACTACATCCCTGCTGACTATGATTTTGATCCCTAGAGATTCTTTATGCCACAATTTGTAGCCCTTTGTTCTTCTTGGTACCCTAGGAAGACACACTTGGTAGATCTAGGTTCTAATTGTCCTCCTACAGTGTGTGCATAGGCTCACACCCAAAAATCCTCAAATGACTCAGATCAGGCCTCCTAACCGACCATTTTTCTTCTGGACAATACAGATCTATAGCTGTGGAAGGGCTCATATTCACTAAATAGGATGTTATGGTTAGTGCTTCCCCCCAAAAAGTATTAGGCAGGCCAGAGGTAAAGAGGAGACACCTAACCTTCTCCAATAAAGTCTTGTTCATCCTCTCAGCAACCCCATTTTGCTAAGGGGTTTTTCTAACAGTCCTATGCCTTAGGATACCATTCTCTCTACAAAAATTATCAAATTCAGTATTACATAATTCTAGACCATTGTCTGTCCTCAATGCTTTGACTCTATGATCAACCTGATTCTCTACTAGAAGTTTCCACTCTTTGAACTTAACAAAGGCTTGGTCTTTAGACTTAAGAAGAAAAACCCAGACTTTTCTACTATAATCATCAACAATAGAGAGGAAATAACTATTTCCTCTATGGGACCTAACTTTTTCAGGTCTCCACAAGTTTGAATGAAGGTACTCTAAACACTTAGTAGCAAGGTGAGTTCCTCTTCTGAAACTCAACCTGTGCTGTTTTCCCAACACACAATTTTCACAAAAGTCTAAAGTAGAAATAGTATCCTTACCAAACATCCATTGGCTATTGAGGATGTTCATCCCCCTTTGGCTCATGTGGCCCAATCTTAGGTGCATTTTTCTGTTACAGAAACATTAGTAGTAACAAGAGCAGAATTATGCAGTTCAGAGTTATAACTACCATAGATAATGTACAAGCCATTTTTCTTTTCTCCTTTAAGGACAAGGTTCTCATTTTTGTACACAAACAAACATCCATTTTCAGCTCTATAACTGCAACCAGATTCATCTAGAGTCCTTAAAGATATTAAGTTTCTTTTTAGTTCAGGGATAAATCTGACTTTGGTCAATTTAACCAATTTCCCACCAGTTAGCTTTAGTGTGATACTCCCTATTCCCTTAACCCTACATGCATTATTATTACCCATAAAAACAATTTCATGCTCATACAATTCAAAATCCTGGAACTAATTTTTATTTGGGCTCATGTGAAAGGAACAACCAGAGTCCAACACCCATTCATGCACACAATCAGTTTTTGACAAAGTAAGGACTTCAGGCTCTTCTATGTGGGTTTTAGTTGAAGCTATATTACTCTCAGTATTTCCCTGTTTCTGCTTTTTAATCCATTCAAAGCAATTCTTCTTTAGGTGACCTGTTTTATTGCAATAAAAGCATTTTCTGTTTTCTCCTTTGGGCCTATTGTTTCCTTTACCCTTTTTCTTGTTCCTAGGACCATTATTATACTGGTTTCCTTTACTAGATTGACTAGTTTCACCTTTACTCTTTACAAACAAATTGCTTATGTTCCTTCTTTGGGTTTTTAGTTCAAGTTCCTTAGCTTTTAAGTCTGCTACTATTAAATCTAGACTCGATACAGTCCCTGAGTATTGCAGTGCATTCTTTACAACCAAATAATCATCAGTTAAAGAATTTAGTAAAATCATGGCAAGGCTGGTATCTCCTAGTTCTTGATCAGTCCCCTTAAGTATTAAGGTCATTTTTAGAAACTCATCTAGGTTGTCTTCTATAGACTTAGAACTATCCATCTTATAAGAAAACAATGCACCCTTTAAAAATGCAAGATTAGGTGCAGATTGTAAAGCGTAAAGTGATTCGAGTTTACCCCACAAGGCCAAAGGAGTCTCTAGGCCATCTACCTTCCGCAGGACATTGTCTACCAAGTTCATGATGATTAGGTTGTAAGCCTCTTCATCGATTTCTGCTTTTTTCTTCAGCTTATCCTCAGGCCACTTCTCAGCATTCTTCTCTAGAGCCAGAGCCACCTTGTTGTGGGAGAGCAGTGTCTTCATCTTTTTCTTCTAACTACTGAAGTCGATTTTCCCATCGTATTGGGTAATCTCCATTCTAGTAGTTGTAGACATTGTGTGTGTATTAAAAAAACTTCAAGATTCACTCTAATTTTAATCCTAAAAGTTCAATTCTGATTTCTGACTTAATATCCCCAACAAAACCCTAGACTTCCAAGAACAAATCAAATCAACAAATTTCACCTTCGATTTTACGATTTGGGAACCCTGGAGTTCTAAAGAGATGCCTAGACACAAAAGCCCCAAATTGTTCACAAACCCTAGGTTTCCCTAAACTTTCAATTGAACAAATTTGTCACTTAGAAATCAAACAAGATCCTATCTCCAATGCTCTAATACCATTGTTATGAAAAGCTTCCTAATCTTTAACACACAATCAAGATCAAAAAACCACAACAATACACACAGATTTACCATGATTCACCTATCCAAGATTGGGTAGCTACGTCCACGTTGAGCTCCAGAATTGGAGGAGCTCGCTGCACTAATCAATTAGAATCAAGAGTTTACACCACAGATCAAAGATCAATCACTCAAAGATACAACCCAATCTTACCCGTAATCCTACCTAGAGAATACTATCAGATTCCCTAAGAACTTGAGAGTAAAACCCTTCTCACTTGAATGAATAACAAACACTCACTCACCCAAAATTACAAAGATTGAATGTAAAAGAGAAAAAAAAACCTTAAGAGAATTGCTCTATCAAACACGAAGAAGAACTGTAGCCATTTCCCAATATTTGCTTCTTTATATAGTGTTGACCAAGGGTTGATTTTCAGCCATTGGATCTGAAGTTAATCAATAACAAGGATTCACTTCAGCAACTCCCAAAACGACGTCACACCACTTATGGCCAAAACTGCACCGTTTCATGTCTTCAACTCAACAACTGTCTAATAAACAATTCTGCCCCGACGAACGTAACCTAGCTTCCACCCTAAACTTCTCATCAGGATAAAGCTTTCACCTTAAACTTCTCATCAGGATAAAGCTTCCACCTAAACTTCTCATCAAGATAAGGTGTACTTCCTCATTCTCCTCAACCACACATTTTTTCATGTCCTTAATCAACACTATATCACTAAATTTGTCAAGGTCCACATTCGGAAACTCGCATTCAATACCAAATAGCTTATGTTAAAGTTTAACTAATTTTTCATATTATCCATATAGATCACATACAAATTAAAAGTGATCATCATCTCCCTTCGTTAACCCTACCACACAGGTAATCTAAAAATTAAAGTGTCATAATATTACATGTAATGATAGGGCCTCCTATTAATAATGTATACCAGTTGAGGGGGCATAAGAGGAATAAGGGGCAAGATGGTGTTAAGAGTGTGAATGAGCATTAGAGGTGCTGCTAAGAGAATTGGTTAGAAGCATCTCAACGTGGCAAGATTGTGTTGGAGAAGGATATCTTGTTAGGGACTTTAGTATATAATATAGGATTATTCTTTGAGGGAAGTTAATCAATGGAGGCCCCTAGCTCCTCAAATTGCTAGAACTATCCTTTACGACTCCGTTTGGTTCATTATTGGGTAGTTTTTAGAATAATCTTTTGAAAAAAAGTTAAATTGGGTAGGTATTACGATGTAGATTTTGAAAATTACATAAATACCCCTATGTTATTTTATTACTAAACACCCCTATAATAAATATTCAAAGTTAACAAAAACACTCTCAATCCACTCATAAATACGGACAGCCGCCCACCACCGCCGGAGGGTGCCGGAGTTGCCTTATCGGCGTATGACCTACTCGATCTTGTCGGTCGTCGCCGATATGGCATTTTCCGGCCAGATCCACCGTGGATTTGGCCAAAATGCTAGAACTACGGCTAGATCTGCCATTGAAAGTCAGATCTGGCTGCATTTGATCGTCAACGACGGCCAAAGATAACGTGCTACGACCAAAGATCTGATCGAAAAAAGTTAGATCGGCGCACTACCGACCAAATTCAATCTGTAGTACGCCATTACACCAGATTCCGGCCAGATTCCAGCAATGGTGGCCAGAATCTGGTAAATTTGGGTTACTATGGTGTTTTTGTCAATTTAAAAAAAAAAAAAATTCGGGATTGTTTAGTTAAATTAAAAATTTAGGGGGATTAAAGGAAATTAAATAATTTTGAAAACTATTTTGAAAATAAGTGAAATAAAGTTAACTTTTTCGGAAAAACTAGAATAGTTTCCCAATATGTGAACCAAACGAAGCTACATTTTTGCTTGTTTTTCCTTACTAATTTGGGAAGAGCTTGTTACTCAGATCATTATTAATACAGAATTACTTTTATTCATGTTTGTCTTGGATAATTCATTGGATTGCTGTGTGTATTGGTCTGGATCAGTGTTGGCAGGGAATCTTATCACACAACAATGAGATCTCTCTTTTACAAGACAGGGAATAGCACTGAACATGGTGGAAAGTCCATACGATAGAGGGTTCCCAAAAACTTAGCAATTTTGGCCTCAATCAAGATGAACACCTGAACAGAATATAAACTTGTTAAAATATGAAAAGGTCCATTATCTTACTAAATGAAGTACGTACATATATAAAAGGAAAAGCAACTTAAACTCGTTCCATTTGAAAGTAGTTTCATAGCCGAGTCTGAACCATTGTTCCATAGAAGCCACGTAGACCACAGAATCAACACCATATCTCCAATGCAAAGATGCATGACTCCTAATATAGGTTTTCAGTAAGTGTCTTGAGCACCGTTGATTCATGGATACTATAAGTTTAGAATGGAAATAGCTTTTCTTACAAGTAACTTCTAGTCTGATAAATCCAAGATTTTGCTGAAGCAAAATTCACACTTCTTTTCCATTATTATTGTATGCGGCCCTGCAGCACTGCACTCATGGGCTCAAATACTTTGCAAAACACTATCAATTATTCAGTAATAACTCTCAATCTTACAAGACCAATTTCTTGTTTATAGGGTAAACCATATACAACAATGTTTTTTACCCAAAGTAGAAATTAATGAAGACATGTAAGGCATTACTTATAACTTTGAAATATATATATCACTTAATATGGCATGTAAGACAATAGTTTGACTTGTAAACTACAATAGAGTGCAAACAAGAGTGGCAACCAAAATATATAAAACACAGGAATAATGAGAGGTATCATTAAAGAAACTCAACTATGTAGAAACAGGGTATCCCTTACATCTAAAAAGTCAGGCAGCAACATAGCTTTGCTACATTCAAACAAAATCTATTGGTAATAACATCATTTGCACCTTTCCAATACTGGGGGTTCATATAGCATTTCTTACTGATAATGAGAATAAGAGATTCTAGAACCCACTCATCGCACAGCTCATCTATTCCTATTGATGTCATGCAAACTTTACGCAATGTTAGGTTGATATAAAATTATGTAAATCGGAATGAATGACGGCCAAATTACAATAGGAACAATAAAATTTATGAAAAACAAAGAGCATCAAACAAATGAAGCCTTAAAGGCGTACAAAGTAAATTGACAAATAATCTATAAAATTTAATGCACATATTAAAAAGATGGGAACTTGTGAGAAACACATGGCTGTACACATAACAACACTTGATAAGATTTACATTTAACAAAATTGAAATATATTTGATATCCCATGTGAGGAGATTCTCATAAAGTTGACCCAACTTTCCCAGCTTCTACTACTTATCTAGAACCATAAATTATAGAAAAATTCACCACCATAACACATGAAATTTACACCCCAACACTTATCAAAAAAACAACATAAATGCTTCTTTATACCCGAACTGTGGATGAAATGACAGTTCAAAGAACTATGACAAAAACCTTCTTCGTTAGAGGCCGATTAGGAGGGTTGTAACTTTCTGGGAAAGTAGGGAAAGGATGACTACCAAAAGAACTTCCACAAGCAAATAGCCTAATAACAAAGTTCATAAAAAACTTTCAGTCAGTCAAGCACGTTTCACCCCTAAAAGATACAATATATATATATATATATATATATATATATATTATATATATAATATTATATATATATATATATAATACTAGAAACTACAACCAATATCACTCCAAAACAACAAGCTTGGGCAGAAGAGCATCTAGAGCCAACGTTGCCCAGTTCAATGTGTATTAACTAATTTAGAAGCAAATAATTCCATTTTTCACAAAACGGTATCACAATTTAATTAGCTTAGAAGCTTCACAAATCACTCAAGTGCATTCTCTCAACTCTCACCAAATGAAATACCCTGCAAGCTACATTGTTGTTACTAAGTTGAATTAAAAAATCAAAATTAATATAAACTACATATCTACATGGATCCACTAATAAACAAACGCAAATCTTGATTAAGGGAGAATTTGCATAATCTCAATCCGCCAGTACCCCATTTTATCATTAAATTCAGGTACTACTCAGCTTTTGAAAGAAAAGAATTTTTTTTTATTCAAAAAAACAAAGGCAGAAGACTGTACGATACTTTTATAAGCACCTAGTCTTCGTCTACAGTCAAGCTTTCCGGTGAACACCACCGCCCAAATATGAGCTTTCCAATTGGTTATCAACGGAATTATGTGAGCTTTATTCCTTTTGGGAAATAAGCTTACCTTATAAGGAGAGTGGAGATGAGCAGAGAGAAAAAAAAAAAAGAAAAAAAGGCCACGCCCAGCGCCTCAAGTAACGCCACAAACCCGCAGGGACCGAGCAAGTTTCCGACGAAACTGCCGTGAATTTCCACCAACAAGATAGTGACAGTAAAGGAGAGCAGTGAAAACAATATGCAACAGCGCCGCCTCAAGACGATGCCGACAGCAACCTGAACTAGTTTCCAGCGAAAATGCTGTAAGGGTTTCCAAAATGAACCTCCAAGAAACAATATCAGATTGAAGTAGAGTCGTGAGAGTGAAATCGAATTGAATTAGGGGATTTGAATCCCGTTGTTTCTCATTTCAAAAATGTACAAAACGGCGTCTTTCTTTGTCATAATGTCGTTCAGTATGTTATTCTACATGAACAAATTACCTAAAATACCCCTGTCATATGAAAATTAATTCTCATTACTTCCTTAGTATGTTAGAACATGTTTTCTGACACCATTGGGGCTAAATTTCTGCGCTGCACCTACTATGTGATAATAAAAAAATTTAAAAATAATAATATAACATGAATATTTTGATGATTTATTTTATTTTGTATTTGGTATTTTCTTTATCTAAAATTTAGATAATCATTGGATTTTAATATATATATTTATATTTGGTATTAACTGATTAGGAAATTTTATACATTTCAATATGCATATAGTCAAAAATTCTAATACAAAATTATTATATAATTTATTGCTTGATTAAGGGAAAAAGGGAGGGGATTTATATCTGCCCTTTGGACGTGAAAATCTTTGTTCTACGAAATGTTATTTGGATATCGATGAAAAAAGCTTCTTTTTTTTTTTAGTGAATACATTGATAATCTTATTCTATGTTGTTTCATGTTTTATGAATTTTTTTTTTTTTGTTTATGTGTAAATAACCTATTATGGGCTAATATGTATTTTAACCTTTCATTAGATAATTTGCAGGTTTAAAAGCCTAAGATTTTTATAAAATTGATAACATTGACCGATACAAGTCTTGTAGAGAGTCATCTACGAAAGGAGGCCTTTCTTCAAGAAGGAAAAATTAAAATTCTAATACCGATTATCAATCTCATTAATTATGAGAGAATGTGTATTAAAGGAATTTTTATCAACCAATTGAAATTTGAGCCAAATATGGTATTTACATTTCTTTTCCTTCTAATGACAAATGCATAATACATAAGAAAAAAAAAAAAAAAAAACCAAAGGTGAGTGATTGGTTGCTATTTTCACAAAATGCAAAATTCAAAAGCCAATGATCGGTCACTCAATTTTGGTCTGCATGTTAAAACCTCGAAATTTAATATATATATATATGGAACTAATAGTTAAAAAAAAAAATGTCAGAATTTAGATAAAGCAAGGGAGTTATAATTGAAGAGCTGATAATGATTTAATAAATGCTTACCAAAAAAAAAGGTAGGGTAGCTAAGTCCCCTCAAAGTTTTGTTGCAGCCATTGGACTTGCATTTGAAGTCCAGCATCCCTCAAAGCATTCAAAGCTGAATGGTAAAGCCTCTCGTCAAGTCTTGTTCCTTCAGATTTCATATCCCTTAAAAGTTTCACCAATTCTTCAATCCTACTGAGTTTAGAGAAAACACCAACCATTATCCCACCCATTGCCCTATCAATCACCCCACCATTCATCCTATACTCATTGTAAAAATTCACACATTTCTCAAATTCTCTTGCCTTATTGTATGCACTTATCACACTTGTGTAACTCACCTTATCAGCTGCAACTTTTCTTCTCTTCATTTCCTTCCATAATTTCTCCACTTGCCTCAAATTCTTAGCCCTTCCATGCATGTCCATTAGAGAATTGTATATCCACACATTTGGCTCACAACCCTTTGCTTTCATTTTGGCTACAAGCCTCATTGCATCTCTTATTCTTCCTGTTTTCCCATACATTGCTACTATGCTTGAATATGCAACAACACATTTATCAAAACCCTTTTCTTGCATTTCTGAGAACACCATTTCTGCTTTTGAATACAACCCAATTCGGCAATATGCATTTATGATTGAAGCATATGTCACTTGCCCTGGACTGCACCCTTGTGAGATGAGTTGTTCATAAACCTTAATGGCAGCCCAATATCCTCTTTTTTTACAGAAGCCATTCACAATTGCACATAATATACAATCAGAAACCTTCAATTTTGCTTTCTTCATTGACACAACAATGTCAAGAGTCTTTTCCATTGAACCTTGTTCAACATACATCAATACAACCTTTAAAAACACTTCTGGATCCCTCAACACTCTCTTCTCTTCTGCTTCTTTGAATAGCTCTTCCGCTATCTTCACTTCTCGAATGCTTGCAAAAGAACATATCAAAGAAGCGTATATACAAGAGTCCTCAGAAATACCTTTCCTTGTCATATCTCTGAAGATTTTAAGAGCTTCAAAAGCACGACCACATTTCCCTAACGAATCGCATACAAGTCTATAAATGTTGGTAAAAAATGGTGTTGCATCTAATTTTCTACCTTCAAATTCATGAAACAAGCTAACTACTTTCTCTGTATCACCAATTTTGTTATAAGCTTCCATAATCTGACAATAACAACTAGAATTAGGAACAATTTCAGCAGATTTCATTGTCTCATACAACGTAATTGTGCTACTATACATATGAAGTTTGTTATAACCTCTCATTGCAGAATCAAAAGCCAATACAGCAATATCACCATCTGTTTTTAAAACTTGAAGCAAACTGTTTAAAACTTTGAATTTTCTAGCAGAAATGCAACTAGTAATCAATGTGGAACAAGTATTAGCATCAGGAAACACATTGTAAATTTTAAAATCTTCAGAAAGTGAGATAACGAGACCCCATTTCTTAGATTTTATCAAGTACCTGATGAGAAGCTTTAGAGTTGGTTTTTCTGGTCTAAATTCTCGATTTTCTTTAGCTTTGCTGTAGTACTCATAAGCTAGTTGTTGTGTTTGAGGATCTTGTAACAAACCATACAAAAAACTATCAAAATTGTTGGGTGAAAATTGTTGATCCGATTCAATCATGGGATTTGGCAAATTTGTAGAAGAATCTTCCAGGATTGGAGATGGATAACCTGAAGAATTTACATGAAAGAGTGAAAGATTTGTGGTTGGGAGAATAAAAAAGGGAAGGTTTTTGCACGATGAAAAGAGGGTAAATTTGTAAGATTTGATGGAAGAGTTAATAAAAGGAAATGAACAATCTGAACAAGTGGAAATGGCCATGGCCATTGCAGATAGATAAGATGTTGAATTAATGATGAATATTGAGGGGCTTTATGTTATTATATAAATATATATACCTTATCCCTACAAGATTTTCTTTTGGCTATAACTATTATATGAACCACTAATTTCGTTATACGTGGACAAGTTTTTACATAAGATATCCGGTCAAGAAGAATGCCACGTCACTTGAGTCTTTCGGCGGTTTAGCTTAGGTGATATGGTATGACTACTAATTTTTATAAGATTTCAATACGAAATATATTTATTATCTAAATAAATATAATATACAATTAATGCTCTTTTTTTTTTTTTTTTTAAATATGAGATTGTTATTTGTTATCCAACCACCAACGTTACCAATTATTACTTTGGTAATTTCTTATTTGGGCCAGCAAAAAATCTAGACACCCCCATCCCAATTGAGAATTGTTATTCTTATTCACAACTTAATTTTATAAACTTTTTCTTATAACTCTAGCGTAATAACTTATAATTAGATAAGCGAGACCCATAGTAAATAGGAGAAATCTATTTAAAAGTTGACTAATAACAAACTGCTACGTCGAGATTGTGAGAGAAAATTTGTGGGATTAAATTGTAAATGTAGTTTTGCCGTAAAACTATATATAGAATAATCAACTTTTTGGTTAAATGGTTCCTAATATTTAAGTCATCCTTCACAACATAAGAAATTTTATACTACTTATTTCAAATCTTAATTATAAAATATACTTAAAAGACAACATTTAAAAAGAAAATTATTTTGTTTAGTTAGACATTAAAAGGATTTTCTTTAATAAATTTTTTATCCAAACTTATATTTAATATTTATTTCCCTCATTTATAAAGTGTCAAAAATTATTGTCACATTCTAGATCATTACGAATGAGCCTATAATTTGGCTTGGTTTTTCCATAACTAAACAAGCGTACTTTGAGTGGATGATGCTTGTGTGAAACCGGTGTGGACCTAATTAATTTCTTTTTCATCAATTTTTTACCTTCAAATTTGTAAAAAAATTAATAAATTATTTTATGGCGTTTTATGAGTGATCTTATTTTGCACGGTTGGAAACATATTGTTCTTTAATTATATTGTCTAAAATGTTTGACTCCATCTACGCAAATTCTGATTCATCAACATTTTTTATGAGAATACAAAGGAGCTCTCTATAGCTAGACTATTGAAACAAAACAAAATTATATGTATTATTTAAAATAGTGAGAAGCACAATTACAACATTACTAATAAAAATAGTAATTTATCATACTCTAGAAAAGAGATAACTGCCCGCAATATCATCAAAGATTTTTTCTAATATCCTTCCAAGTTATCATTGTTGACGGTCTTTCTTCGCCTTTCTCAGCAATTGTCCACGTGCCAACTTCTCACGATGCGCATCAATCGTAGTTCTATAATAATCAAACTTGCGATCAACCTCAGCTTTAGTTTTTTCAAAATAATAAAGTAATTGTTAGCGTTGTGCAGCGGAAATACAAACTCTATAGCTAGTTATTGAAATATATTAATGACTACTAAATGGTCAATAATAAATACATAAATAAAGAATATAAGAATTTAATGAGGTTCAATATTATTATCTATACCTTCCGGCCTAGTAGAAAAACTCTACTATTTTTTTTTAAGAATATTACAAACTTTTAAACAATACTACAAATCTCCAAAATAAAAAGAAATACAAAGAAACTCTAAACTATAGAATAAAAACCCTTTTCAATAGGAGTATAAGGAGAAACGTTTTTTGAATGATCAATACTATAACTTGACCTCCTTTATATAGGCCCAAAATCCTATTCTCATTCCTATTCCCACTTGATGCATGATTGCTAATTATCCTATTCCTACAAGATATAAGATTGCTAATTATTTCATTCCTCCTAGATATGAGATTGCTAATTATTCTATTCCTATTGCCACTTGATGTAGGATCGCTAATGAGTCAATTTTTTAACAAATCTCCACCTTGATAAATTAGCAAACCTTCAAAGTTCTTTTTTATTCTTTTGACAAATTCGACAACACCTTCAAATGCGTCAAATGGCGCTATCAAACACATAGTTTTATTTCATAAATTGTCAATATCCTTTACCAAAATCATGCAAATACCTACTCACAATTCCAACTGTATGTGAAATGTTGGGCCTAGTATACATCATTGTATGCCAATGATCAATCTGATTTATTTTGTACTTCTTCCTAATCATAAACCTATTAAATCGCTTGTGCCACTATCTCGGTGACTTCTTCAATAGCGATGTCTCTAATTTGCTAACCCAATATTCCTTTCCAACCAGTAACAAATCCAAAAATTTCTATTAGAGTTGACCAAAATAAAAACTAATTGCACATTAATATTTTTGTTAAAGTAGGCCAAAATCCAAAAATTGTACATATTAGTATTTTTTTTTTTTTTAAAATCATGGCCCACCCTCAACAATTGCTAGATCGACCCCTGTTTCCAGCAACCCTATAACCATCTAGTTGAGACATGTAGATTTTCTTTTTCAAATCATTGTGTAAAAACAGGATTTTCACATTAAGTTAAACTAGTTCAAGATTCATATACGCTACCAAGGCCAAGAAAATCAAAATAGAAGAACTCATCACTACTGGAGACTATATTGTGACAGTTGGAATGCTATCCACCTTAGTAAGAACTTTTACCTTTCATTCTCATTCTAAACATATTGATGTGAGTTATCATTAGATTGGAGATGTGTTGGATATGGAGTTGTTAATGATTCAAATATGACGAATAGAGCCTTGCCTAAAGGGAAGCTTGAAGCATGTAGGCAGTATTGGGCTTGGCAAAGCCCCTCACATGAGGTGGAGGGGGTGACTTATTGGGCTGTCCACCTAAATTTGGGCTTGAATAAGACTTGTAACCCCAAAGCCCAGAAACAAAAGAAAAGGAAAAAGGAAAAGAAATAAACTGAAAGCAATTCACTTTAAAAAATTGGCAGTCTGCCACATTCATTCGTAAGAGTGAAAAAGAAGCAAAAAGTGATAGTGAAGAGAAAAGAAAAAAAATGGTCTTTTTTTTCTTTTTTTGGCTTTAGGAGCTCAAATCCAACGGTAAAACTTCCATCAATTTCTACGGAATTTCAGTATGTTATTGATGGTGATCCAAGCTTCACATATAACGGTTTGGATCGTCAATCTTTCTCTTATTTTGCTTTGTTGTTAAGAAGCCCAAACTCTTTACGACGTGAGTGATAGAAAGAAGTAATATTTACATGTCACTTGTTGACGAAGAAATGTATTTAAAGGTGAATATTTACATGTATGTTTTAGGCATGGGAATTTTAAAATTGTTTCTAATAACAATGCACTTCTTTAATGGTGATGAAGATACATTATCTCATGTTCGTGTACTATATGTTTGTGTTCATTAATTTTGTAATTTGTATCATACTAATTACTGCCATGACAGGGAAAATATATTTAACCAATTAACAACACAATATAAGCAAAGGTCTTCAAGTTCCTGACAGTTGGCATTGTGTCAAAAGAATTCAGTCTGTTGACCTGGGGGGCCTTCTTTGATTTCGTAATTAATCTAAAACACTGGAAAGCAGAAAAAAGGCTGGTCCTGGGTGGTGGTGTCAATGCCACAATCTCAACATCATTCAAGTACTCGTGCTTAAGCGCATTGTTAATAGTGACCCTCTCCCTTGGATTATATGTAAGCATACTCTATTTATAACACAAAAAACTTCATATCAGTCAAGAAATTAAACCACTAATATCGTATGGCCTAAAGAAATACGCAGACTTACAGAAGTAAGGTCAATTCCGGCTCGGCCAAGATCTGGAAATGTTTCCAACATTTTCTGATCAATGAAAACAATGTAAGGCATAGAATTTAAAGATACTAGGAAAGAAAATTCAAATAAGAAAACCAATCTCAAGAGTTCCTCTTACTGCAAGCTTGTTTAGAGCATTTATACAAGGATCATCAAGCATGACATTCACTTCTCCTTTGAGTCTTCACAAAAGAAATATCATGTCAGGATTATACTTGGAAAGCTAGACATAAATATATAATTAGGCGGTTTCTCAATGCCAAAACAAACCTACGAACTAATTGCAATTCGGCCGTCCTACAGTCTTGAGGGACTCGAGGCTGCTGCCTCACTTCTCCTGTGAATCTTCATAAAAGAAATATCATGTCAGGATTATTCTTGGAAAGCTACACATGAAAATATAATAAGGTAGTCTCTCAATGCTAAAACAAACCTACGAATTGCTCGCAATTGGTTGTCGTGAGGGAATAGAGGCTCCCGAGTTAACATCTCACCAAATATACAACCCACAGCCCACACATCTGTTGGAGTTGAGTATAACCGGGAGCCAAGCAGCAGCTCCGGTGCAGTGTACAAGGAAAATGCCATCTGCACACAATAAATATATAGACATTTTAAAGAAATGGAAACTCGCAATAAAGAGCCAAAAACAGATGAAAATAGAACATTACAAGAGAGCTAAGACTAAATGAAAATAGGAATTTCAATAAGAGTAACGGGTAAATTTCAATACTTGGGAAGAATGTTCTTTAAGAGGAATTCCAAATGCTCTGGACAGCCCAAAATCTGCGATTTTCACTATGTTGCTTTTGAGATCTATCAGAATATTCGTAGGCTTTATATCTCGGTTGAGAATTTCAAGTGCATGACAATATGCTACACTAATAAAAATTTGCTTCAGAATAGCCTGCAAAGAGGCAGATGAAGAATGAAAATCAAGGTTACTGAAGCTATTTAGTTTCTCCTTTCCCCAGTATCAAATGTAGTCCATTGTTTCAGTTTTGTTATTCTAAATTTCTAACTGTGAATGCTAATGCTAATGCAAATACTCTTACAATACTGATTCACAAAATCAAGCCAAAAAAATCTTGCTTACTTTTATCATGAGGGTTTTCATAGTAGTAGTTGCTTTGGCTATGAATGAATGAAGATCAAGGTCTAGGTACTCAAACACAAGATAAACATAATTCCCACTGGTCAGTACATCCAGCAACCTGCAGTCAGCATCTGAATGATATTACTTTCGAAAATGAGAATTCAACATCCGAATCAGCTATAGCTTGTAATCACAACAACATATAGAGATTAAGAAAGTGATTTGGTAAAATTCACAATAATACTTTGCATTACAACGAGTCTTAATATATTATAAGACTACGGCTAATTAAGGAATGTACAACCATAAACAGAGCTACAGCTATTTAAGGAATATACAATCAAAGAATATAGAGTTGCTATACAAAGGATTTGACACAGAGGAAATCACGGATAAATGTGATTTATGTAGGTTCCCTTATACGACCCCTCAAAATGGACGTTCCATCAGCAACGATGATTTTGCCACGTAACAAGCTGAATCGAGACCGAGCAAGAGGCTTTGTCAGTAAATCAGCAAGTTAGTCATCCGTGTGAACATGGGCAACACGCAATTTTCCACGACTAACAAAGTCACGAACAAAGTGAAGATCGATAACAATGTGTTTCATCCTGGAATGCATGACAGGGTTGAGACTAAGCTAGGTTGCGCCAACGTTATCACAGAGAAGTAGCGGTGGTTCACGTAACGTAAGCCCAAGTTCATCAAGAAGAGATTTCATCCAAGCTATATCTGAAGCTGCAATGGCCAATGCACGATACTCTGCTTCCGTAGAGGAGCGAGCCACAGCCTTCTCCTTCCTAGTGCGCCAGCTAATGGGATTATTTCCCAGAAAAATTATATAAGCCGTGGTAGACTTACGATCATCAAGATCACCACCCCAGTCAGCATCGGAGAAGCCCCTAAGCACTGGGTTTGATTGTCGACGCAGTAGGAGACCAAAGTGAATGGCCTGCTTGACATAGCGCAGGAGCCGTTTAACATGTTGCCAGTGTGTGACTATTGGTTTGTGCATGAACTGAGCAAATCGATTGACTGCAAAACCGAGGTCTGGGCGAGTGAGCGAGAGGTACTGAAGGGAGCCAATTGTGCGTCTGTATTCAGTAGTATCACAGTTAGCAGAACCATCATCAAGCATGAGCTTAGCAGTCACAGACATGGGGGTTTGAACTTCCTTAGCACCAGCCATCTTCAACCTAGTAAGGAGATCATGAATGTAACGGTTCTGAGAAAGAAACAGAATGTAACGGTTCTGAGAAAGAAATAGACCTTGCTGAACTGGAATAACTTCCACCCTGAGAAAATAATGTAGATCACTGAGTTCCTTCAGAGAAAATTTTTCACCTAAAGATTTGACAACATGCTGCAAGAACTGGCTATTATTACCGGTGAGGATTAAATCATCAACGTACACCAGCACAAATAGTAAAACTCCATCCTGATTGAAGATAAATAAGGAGCTGTCAGACTTGGAATTACAGAAACCCAACTCAAGAAGGCCGGAGCGCAATGCATTGTACCAGGCTCTAGGCGCCTACTTGAGACCATAAATGGATTTCTGGAGAGAACAAACATGATGAGGGTGGGGCTGATCGATAAAGCCTACAGGTTGCTGCATAAATACTTGCTCAGTTAACTGGCCATGAAGAAACGCGTTATTGACGTCGATTTGCTTGAGGGGCCAATTGTTTGACAGAGCCAGTGAGAGAATGAGCCGAATGGTGGTCGGTTTTATAATAGGGCTGAAAGTCTCAGCATAATCGACACCTGAGCATTGATTGAACCCCTTTGCTACAAGACGTGCCTTAAACCGATCCACTGTACCATCTGGATGACGCTTAATCCGAAACACCCATTTACAGCCAATTAAATTGGAAGCTGAAGGCTTAGGAACCAGTTTCCAAGTACCATGTGAGACTAATGCAGTAAATTCATCTGCCATGGCTTTACGCCACTTAGGGTCCTTGAGAGCCTGAGAGACACAAGTTGGTTCCAACGGTGGTGCAAGAGGATGCTTGGTAGCAACCGAGACCTGCTTGGGACAGAAAATATTTTCTGAGCCCGAGTGACCATGGGATAAGTGCGAGTAGGAGGTGCAGGTGCTATGGGCAGAGGCGACTCTGAGGAGGGTGGATTATTAGTAGGAGAAGATGAGACCATACCTGGTGTAGGAGACGAAGTCACGGTTGTCGTGTCATCAGGCGCTGTAGGTGTAACAGGGTGATCATCCAATGGAACCATGCAAATCGGGGGAACATGAGTGGGATTGGAAGAAGGAGGACACAGTGTAGCAACTGTTGTAGGAACAGAGGTAGTCGCTTTTGTGAAGGGAAAAATGTTTTCATCAAAAGTGACATGACGAGAGAGATAAATCTTACCCGTGTGAAGGTCCAGACATTGAAAAGCATGTTGAGACAGGGAGTAACCGAGAAAAACACAAGGTTGGGACTTGGGTTGAAATTTATTTGCACGATAGGGAACAAGCCAAGGGTAGCATTGACAGCCAAAGGTGCGCAACTTATGATAGTCGGGAACCCGTCCAAATAACACTTCAGAGGGACTTTGACGTGAGTGTAATTGAGTAGGAAGACGATTAATAAGGTAAACTGCTGTGGCCAAGGCATATGACCAATAAGTGGAAGGAGCCGAGGCATGATGTAAAAGGGTCATCCTCGTTTCAACAATATGGCGATGGCGACGTTCGACAGTGCCATTTTGCTGGGGAGTATGCGGGGCTGTGGTGAAATGGCTAATGGCACGAGCAGCCAGAAGTGGTCTGAGTTTGATAAATTCACCACCGTTGTCAGAATAAAAATTTTTCATTTTTCCGGCGAATTGGTTTTCAACCATGGCAATAAATTGTTCAAAAATAAAAGACACATCCGACTTATTACGCATAGGATAAAATCAACAGTACTTTGTGAAATGATCAACAAGAAGTAAATAATAGTAGTAGCCATCAACAGAAGGAACCGGGGATGGTCCCCAAACATCGGCATATAAATATTCAAGAGGAGCATGGCTCGTAAGGGAAGTGACACTAAAGGGCAATCGATGTGACTTATTACAATGACACGAAATACAGGACAATAAGGACTTAGAGGAGGACACAGGCAAGTTATAGCTACGGAGAAGAAATGATAAAAGCTTTGGAGCAGGGTGACCTAACCGATAATGCCAACGATCAACTGAAGTACGGGTTCCAGCCAAAGTGACAACATGAGCTTGAGGTGAGGACCGACATAGTTCCATAGGATAAACACCACCTTCACATCTACCGCGCATGAGCACCACTCCCGTCATCCGATCCTTCACAAGGTAAAAGGAGGGGTGAAATTCAACAATAACATTGTTATCATGAGTAAACTTGTGAACGGAGATTAAATTTTTATGAATAAGAGGCACATGCAGAGTTTCTTTTAAAGTAAGAGAACGAGAAGGGGATGAAATGGTAGTGGAATCGATGTTAGCAACTTGCAAACCTGTACCATCTCCAAGAACAACCTCATCTTGTCCATCATATTCAGAATGAATGGAGAGATTAGCCAAATCAGACGTAATGTTATGAGAAGCAGCGGAATCAAGAAGCCATTTGCCATTCGATGGAGCTGTAGAAGTAGTGCAGTTGGCAGCAGGTCGAGACTGCAGTTTTTCACAATTCTTTGCAGTGTGACCGGGGTGATCACAGATTTGGCACACATCAGAGGACTTCTTTGAAGGAGCTTTGTTGGAGAAATTTTTGTTTGGGACGATTCTTGTTGTTTTTTAACCGAGGATTTGATGGCTTCCGTTGGGAGGAATTTGCAGTGACAACCAGGGTCGAAGAATTTCCGTCCATGCGTTTGAGATAGTGTTCATGACCGAGTAACAGATCATGCAACTCTGCAAAAGACAAGGCAGTTTCTCTCGTACGAATGGGAGCCACTATATCTCGAAACTCAGAGCCAAGGCCATTAAGCACATATAACGTCAAATCATCATCTGAAACAGGTGCATCAATCAACGAAAGTTCATCAGCAATTACCTTAACTGCATGAAGGAACTCAGACACCGTGCGGGAACCCCTTTGAATAAGGGTAAGATCTTCCTTCAACTGCATGATCCGGGCCTGAGATTTGCTAGCAAACAAGCGGGCGAGATGCTGCCAGGCATCACGGCTTGTAGTTGCCATAGCAATAAGGGGCATAACTGCTTCAGAAACTGAAGCAAAAATGGCATTCAGCAATAACTGATCCTGTCGGTACCAGTGCGCATAGAGTGCCACAGCAGAGGTAGAAGAATCCGCAGTAGGTGGAGGAGGACACCTAAGGGTGCCGTCCACATATTTCATTAGATCATATCCAATGAGAATGGTGAGGAAAGTTGCACGCCAGGAAGGATAATTTGAGGAAGTGAGTTTGTAGGGCAATTGGCTAGAAGTGTTGATCGTAACGAGAGGAACTGTAGACGCAGAGTTGGAGCCAGTGGGCTCTGGGGGAGGAGAGTTAACACCAGACGACATGGATTTGGAAGAGGTTTCTGATCTCGTGGGAGAAGAACGCTCTGATACCATATAGAGATTACGCAAGTGATTTGGTAAAATTCACAATAATACTTTGCATTACAACGAGTCTTAATATATTACAAGACTACGGCTAATTAAGGAATGTACAACCATAAACAGAGCTACAGCTATTTAAGGAATATACGATCAAAGAATATAAAGTTGCTATACAAAGGATTTGACACAGAGGAAATCACGGATAAACGTGATTTATGTAGGTTCCCTTATACAACAGACAGTAGTATGTTGCAATCAAATAAAGATTCCGCTCATGCAACAATGAAACTATCAAATGTCCATACCAGCTCATTCATGAAGGAAAGAGGCGCAGGTTATTGCTACTTCACACAAGAGTCGGAAACATCGGTGCAAAATATCACAATTTTTGCATCAGGATACAAAGAAAGTTAATTATTGAACCACAACAATTAAAGATGAAAGTAATACAAGTAGTTTACTAGTTATACCCAACTACAGTTTCAAAAACCTGAAAACTAATGTTTGAAACTGTGTGTTTGTGCATCTGAATTTCATTACTTTCAAATTCAATTGCATGAAACAGAATTAACAGCAGAAGATGTCAAATCTTGAGAATCTCAGGCAACAAAACTCTCAATCTTTCACTAAATTGCATAAACAATATTCTATGGCAATTCTTCATTTTGACATGTAGTAAAGATACATAGTTTTCTTAATGAATAAGTTAAAAAAGAAAGAAAGAAGAAAAACCTGATAATATTGACATGATCCAACGTCCTGAGAAGAGAGATTCCTCTGATTATTTGGCTTGGGACACCTTCAACTATATTGGTGATAGTTAACATCTTAATTGCCACCCATTCCTTAGTTTTCCGATGACGGCAACGGTACACCTCCCCATATTCCCCTTTTCCTATCTTCTTAATTACCTTGTATTCCCATTGTTTTACATTCTCCATTTTATCTGATCAAAACTCTCTTTTTAATCAATTCACTCATTAAGTTGAAGAACAAGTACTAGAATTACAAAGAACCAAACTGCTAATTAAAGATTGAATCAAGATTCAATTCGAACTAATAAAGGAAGAGAGTTCCTGAACTCAAGAAATAGCAAAGAATTACTTAGGTCCTGTTAATCAGAAAAAGCCACTTCAATCCCCTGTTAGCCGTTATATTCATTTAAATCATGTAAGGGCATTTTTGTCCTTCTATAAAAATAAATAATGAAAATTTTAACTATAACTTTTGAAATTCAATAATAAAATGTTATAAACATTCAAAATAAATAAATCAGCAAACGCTTTCCCACTCCTACATCTATATCATTATTCATTAAGTAATTTTATAAAAGGAATGTAAATCTGATGATGACTAAAGTAGTTTTATAGAGATTAACGTTTATACTTTATCGAAAACATTTTATTTGAATGTTATTGTAAAATTACCGTGAATATATATTTTTTTAAATATATAAATTTTATACCGTTGTTGGGCTTTTAATTATTTCAGAAAAACTAGAAGGGGTCAATAAAATTTAATGGTATATAGAAATGAAAGTAATACAAGTTTTTGCCCCCAGATTTTGTGTACTTTCTTAATGAGTGTGGTATTAATTAAATAATCAATTTTAAGTTTTTTTTTTTTTTTTCTTATTTAAAGAAATAGCTAGGCATACTAATACTCTGATAGTTGTGATTAACTGAAAACATTTTTATTTGATAAAATACTCTTGTTCAAGTATTCATTATTTACTTGTTTTCAACATTTTTATCGTGGGCATTTTCTTTATTTTTATGGTTGTCCACCCCCTTCCTTCTTTTTTTCTTATTAAACCCATTTATAATATATTAAAGCATTTACAATGGTACTCTTTATTTTTAAGAGCATCTTTCATATAAAAAAAAAAATTTTTATATAAATAAAGAACATCTTTATTAATTTTTAAATATAAAAAACACAATTTTTATTCAAATCCAATACTCTTTAAATTTAATAAAAATAATCTTTATTTTAAAAAAAAAGAAAAATAATAAATAAAATATATAGAAACTTGTAATTTATTAATTAAAATTAGGATAGAAAATAAAATTTGACTCTCTAAATGTGGAGAGTATTTAAAGAGTCAAACTCACTCTCTAATTTATATTTTAAAGATAAAGAATATATTAAACTCTTGTTTTTATGGATAGACTCTTTATAATAAAGAGTCTTTGAGATGCTCTTAAGAGTTTAGATATATATATACAAAAAAATCAAATTTCTAAATATAATTATGAAGAACAAAGGAAATATAAAATTTTGGAATTATAACACAATGATTTATTCTGAAGGTGTAATTTTTAATTTTTTTTTAAAGGATAAACATGTAATTACAACAGAAATGAGCAAAATAATATTAATATATGGGGTCAGTAAAACCACTCATTTTGTAATAAAATCTAGAATCTGGCAAATACTAGAATTATTTTCTTAATTGTTATTTTCCAGATTTGAATAGTAAAAATACATTTATGAAAGAGCATAAAAGACAGTAAACTGAAGCACAAATGAGAATCACCTCACTTGTCAATCTTTCACATCAAATTAAGATATCAAAATTAAACAACTACCAATGAATTAGAATCACCTCATAATAATATACTAAATTCCAAATGCAATTCTCAGAACAAGCAACATTAAACGCCTGATTTATGTGCATTAATATAAACTTCTACAAAACTGTGCTCCTCCCACAGACAAAACAACAATATTTCTTCCAGTCGTTGCAAGGCTTGATTCTTATACAAATGCTCCAAAATTTAGATTTTGATGTTGAAATATTCTGGGTCGAAGTGATGTAACCTAACATAACCATCTTCACCTCCACTCGAGAAACTGAATTATAAAACAAATTTCAGTCAATACCATTTAATTACAATTCTAATCTGTCATTAAAAGATTCAACATTTTCACTGCAAAAGGAAAATAAGTCTAAATTATTAAAATTCAGTAATGTCCATCAGGTTTGACAAGTTATCGCGTACAAGGCTTAACTTTTTCCACTAGTGTAGAAGGATACTGTCACGTAACAACAATCTCCTAAATAGAAATACGGGAGTACTTTTTTAGTTGTAGACTGATGAAACAAAAACATAGCTGGACTTGCGCAGGAATCTGATTCACATAAAACTTGTATTTGACGAAGTTGGAAACTGTTAAAACTTCATTCTAATGATTTCAATAAAATGTCGAAGAATACAGTTACTCAATGTTTCATGTATCAGAATCTCTTTGGGGAAAAAAGGAAAATATTATCAAATAGTATATTCATCGGATATAGCAACCAGCAGAATGAGATCAAACACAAGAATTACACTCAGGTTAAGGTGAGTTGATTGAAGAAGAGAGCATACAGTAATTTATGGCCATAACAGTTTTAAATTAAACCAAAACCCAACGACTCCCTTCTTAACACACAAATCAGAGCTTTTATTTGAGACACCAATCGTTTAACTTAATCTATACACAAATCATGAACAACCATATTAGCTCTACAAAGGATATATCTTACACACCAGAAAAAAACATCACAATGAGCATTTGAGCTTCAAAAGTAATATAAGAAACAAGGGAGACTTGACAGAAATCAGAAGTTTACAAGCCTTTCCATAACTGATTTGTAAAGAATAATTAACTGCAACAAAAGAAGGCTATACCTTTTACCATCAGGATTGAAAGCTAGAGCATTTATAGGTCCAAAGTGCCCTTTCACGCCTCCAATTTCTTCTAGAAGAAGCTACAAACGCAAAATCAAAGCACATAAAAAACAGAAAACTGCAGCACCACAGTTCAAAATAAGTAACCATCAATGGAAGTGAAAGTAATATTTATAGTAGGACTATTAATAAGTTCAGCTCCAATGAAACTAATTTAACCTTGTCATAGAATTTGGCTTCAAACTTCCCAGCACGATGATCAGTTGTCGTGACAGCTGAAGCATCCTGACCACCTCCAAGCACCACCTGGAAAGTACAACAATGTTAAAGTGGACTTAATCATCAGTTGATAAAATTCTTTACACAGAAAAAAAGTACACCAAAACTTCAGTAATGAGGCAGGTTAAAATTCCCAACATAATGAAAATGCTCTGAATTGCCATTATTAAAAAATCTGTTTCCCTTAAGCTCCATTGGTGTAAAAACTTCGTTTTCTATTTCTTTATTTTATGTACCATTTATCTTATAGTACTTTCAATTTTGGCGATAAGAAGCAACATGCAAACTCATGGAAAGAACAAATATAAAACAGAGTCAATCAATCATACTGAAGCATGATGCAAGCATACAAGCACACCCACAGTGACTGAACTGGCCACACTAAATGGGCAGCAATGTAAGTAAAACAGTAAAATGCATACAAAAGAAATCCAAGCTGTATGCAATTTTAAAGCATTGCTGTGAGAAACTCGTAAAGATGAAGATTGCATTGCAAAAATACAAGCAGACCCAGAGTGAGTGGATTGGCCTCTCCAAATCAGCGGCAATTGATGTAAAATATACTTAGCATTACATGTTATAAACTACATTTAAGCACTCAGTAGAATAAAATCTCCATGTACTGAAGCTGACTTCCATTTGCCAGAAAAGATTAAAGTACCACTTACATTTATTTAATTGGAGGTATGGCAAACTTAACTAGAACCAATGTTACTTGGGGAATGGCAGTGTTTTGGCGGTCCTTTAAGTCATTTCAATTGAAAAAACAAAAGATGTTTTGAAGATCATAGAGGGGAAGATCCTCCTCTGATATGGGACAAAATTAAATTTTGGGCCTCCTTATGGGCTACTGTTTCTTCAGAATTTTGAGATATTCCTTTTGTCTTAATTCATTTTAGTTAAAAATCTGCATTCTCCTAAACCAGCAGATTTCTTTTCATTGGGGTTAATTGCTAAAGGGCTGCTTTTGTAATTAGTTCTACAGCCTCTAGTCAGACCATTTTGCACCTAGTGTCTTTGGTAGCCTACAAGGTTTCTCTTTCATCCTTTTCTGGACAGCCCTTCATATATAACTTTTTAGACTCTTTTGTTAATAATACAAGTTTTTCCTATCAAAAGAAGAAAAGGATGAGCACAGTGACTCAAGAAATTGCACCATATTCTTTTGTTCTTGAAAATAAATTGCAACATAACTAGCAAAGCTAATACTATAGACTGATAGCATCAGTTCAGCTATTAGCATTCCATCAATACATACATGATCAAGAAGTGGAGACATAGCAACAGCATTGACTGGGCGCTCTGTCACATAGGCCTTGATAAGAGTCAATGTTCTCGAATCCCAAAGCTAAAAACAAAAACAAAAAATCTCATGTCAAATGAAGCAACAGGTTAGCTGAGAGTAACAGAAGAAATAATCTTAAAAAAAGAACATAAAAATAAAAAGAATTCCTTAACATTGCAAGTATTCACACCAAAGACTACCTTAGCAGATTTATCAAGGGAACCAGTGAGAAAGTGTGATCCATCTGCAGCTTTAGCAAGAGATGTTATTGTCTTCTTATGACCAGATTCCTTGTCTGACTCTTTAAGAAGTTTTCCTGTCTGCAAGTTTGAAAGAGAAAGTACAGCTAAAACTTACGCCTCAACTCAATCGATCAACAAAATTCAAGAATGAAGCACAAAACTATGAGAAACGGTTGCAATGACAACTTATGAACTAAAGTAAATGTCTTTCAACAAGAACCTGAAGTTAAGACACATTTTGCAAAGCTCGGTTTCAGTCAGGTTACAAATGCAACACTTTTGACCAAGAATTAGTCAATGCAATTCTGTATATAATACAGCTAGTACCTCAGAATCCCAAATACGAATTATAGCATCTTCTCCACAGCTTATGATAGTCTTGTTAAGTGGTCCCCAAACAGCTCTATTGATTCTCCCTTGAGGGCCTTTTAAAATAAGCACAGATTCCCCAGTCTCTGTAAATCAACAACATAGGCAGAATTAACTTTACACAACGCTCAATTGTAAAACTAAAGCATCCTTCTAACAAAAAGCCCAGGTGCATATCTCATGACCCTAATAAGGTTCACATCACGACACCAGAACATTGACAGATCAAACACTTACAATATAATAAAAACCAAACAGACACTATAACCCAAAGTAGACGCTATACCATAGTTAAGTAATATACGATAAAAGACAACAAATACTAGAATTATTTTCTTAATTGTTATTTTCCAGATTTGAATAGTAAAAATACATTTATGAAAGAGCATAAAAGACAGTAAACTGAAGCACAAATGAGAATCACCTCACTCATCAATCTTTCACATCAAATTAAGCTATCAAAATTAAACAACTAACAATGAATTAGAATCACCTCATAATAATATACTAAATTCCAAATGCAATTCTCAGAACAAGCAACATTAAACGCCTGATTTATGTGCATTAATATAAACTTCTACAAAACTGTGCTCCTCCCACAGACAAAACAACAATATTTCTTCCAGTCGTTGCAAGGCTTGATTCTTATACAAATGCTCCAAAATTTAGATTTTGATGTTGAAATATTCTGGGTCGAAGTGATGTAACCTAACATAACCATCTTCACCTCCACTCGAGAAACTGAATTATAAAACAAATTTCAGTCAATACCATTTAATTACAATTCTAATCTGTCATTAAAAGATTCAACATTTTCACTGCAAAAGGAAAATAAGTCTAAATTATTAAAATTCAGTAATGTCCATCAGGTTTGACAAGTTATCGCGTACAAGGCTTAACTTTTTCCACTAGTGTAGAAGGATACTGTCACGTAACAACAATCTCCTAAATAGAAATACGGGAGTACTTTTTTAGTTGTAGACTGATGAAACAAAAACATAGCTGGACTTGCGCAGGAATCTGATTCACATAAAACTTGTATTTGACGAAGTTGGAAACTGTTAAAACTTCATTCTAATGATTTCAATAAAATGTCGAAGAATACAGTTACTCAATGTTTCATGTATCAGAATCTCTTTGGGGAAAAAAGGAAAATATTATCAAATAGTATATTCATCGGATATAGCAACCAGCAGAATGAGATCAAACACAAGAATTACACTCAGGTTAAGGTGAGTTGATTGAAGAAGAGAGCATACAGTAATTTATGGCCATAACAGTTTTAAATTAAACCAAAACCCAACGACTCCCTTCTTAACACACAAATCAGAGCTTTTATTTGAGACACCAATCGTTTAACTTAATCTATACACAAATCATGAACAACCATATTAGCTCTACAAAGGATATATCTTACACACCAGAAAAAAACATCACAATGAGCATTTGAGCTTCAAAAGTAATATAAGAAACAAGGGAGACTTGACAGAAATCAGAAGTTTACAAGCCTTTCCATAACTGATTTGTAAAGAATAATTAACTGCAACAAAAGAAGGCTATACCTTTTACCATCAGGATTGAAAGCTAGAGCATTTATAGGTCCAAAGTGCCCTTTCACGCCTCCAATTTCTTCTAGAAGAAGCTACAAACGCAAAATCAAAGCACATAAAAAACAGAAAACTGCAGCACCACAGTTCAAAATAAGTAACCATCAATGGAAGTGAAAGTAATATTTATAGTAGGACTATTAATAAGTTCAGCTCCAATGAAACTAATTTAACCTTGTCATAGAATTTGGCTTCAAACTTCCCAGCACGATGATCAGTTGTCGTGACAGCTGAAGCATCCTGACCACCTCCAAGCACCACCTGGAAAGTACAACAATGTTAAAGTGGACTTAATCATCAGTTGATAAAATTCTTTACACAGAAAAAAAGTACACCAAAACTTCAGTAATGAGGCAGGTTAAAATTCCCAACATAATGAAAATGCTCTGAATTGCCATTATTAAAAAATCTGTTTCCCTTAAGCTCCATTGGTGTAAAAACTTCGTTTTCTATTTCTTTATTTTATGTACCATTTATCTTATAGTACTTTCAATTTTGGCGATAAGAAGCAACATGCAAACTCATGGAAAGAACAAATATAAAACAGAGTCAATCAATCATACTGAAGCATGATGCAAGCATACAAGCACACCCACAGTGACTGAACTGGCCACACTAAATGGGCAGCAATGTAAGTAAAACAGTAAAATGCATACAAAAGAAATCCAAGCTGTATGCAATTTTAAAGCATTGCTGTGAGAAACTCGTAAAGATGAAGATTGCATTGCAAAAATACAAGCAGACCCAGAGTGAGTGGATTGGCCTCTCCAAATCAGCGGCAATTGATGTAAAATATACTTAGCATTACATGTTATAAACTACATTTAAGCACTCAGTAGAATAAAATCTCCATGTACTGAAGCTGACTTCCATTTGCCAAAAAAGATTAAAGTACCACTTACATTTATTTAATTGGAGGTATAGCAAACTTAACTAGAACTAATGTCACTTGGGGAATGGCAGTGTTTTGGTGGTCCTTTAAGTCATTTCAATTGAAAAAACAAAAGATGTTTTGAAGATCATAGAGGGGAAGATCCTCCTCTGATATGGGACAAAATTAAATTTTGGGCCTCCTTATGGGCTACTGTTTCTTCAGAATTTTGAGATATTCCTTTTGTCTTAATTCATTTTAGTTAAAAATCCGCATTCTCCTAAACCGACAGATTTCTTTCCATTGGGGTTAATTATTAAAGGGCCGCTTTTGTAATTAGTTCTACAGCCTCTAGTTAGACCATTTTGCACCTAGAGTCTTTGGTAGCCTACAGGTTTTCTCTTTCATCCTTTTCTGGACAGCCCTTCATATATAACTTTTTAGACTCTTTTGTTAATAATACAAGTTTTTCCTATCAAAAGAAGAAAAGGATGAGCACAGTGACTCAAGAAATTGCACCATATTCTTTTGTTCTTGAAAAGAAATTGCAACATAACTAGCAAAGCTAATACTATAGACTGATAGCATGAGTTCAGCTATTAGCATTCCATCAATACATACATGATCAAGAAGTGGAGACATGGCAACAGCATTGACTGGGCGCTCTGTCACATAGGCCTTGATAAGAGTCAATGTTCTCGAATCCCAAAGCTAAAAACAAAAACAAAAAATCTCATGTCAAATGAAGCAACAGGTTAGCTGAGAGTAACAGAAGAAATAATCTTAAAAAAAGAACATAAAAATAAAAAGAATTCCTTAACATTGCAAGTATTCACACCAAAGACTACCTTAGCAGATTTATCAAGGGAACCAGTGAGAAAGTGTGATCCATCTGCAGCTTTAGCAAGAGATGTTATTGTCTTCTTATGACCAGATTCCTTGTCTGACTCTTTAAGAAGTTTTCCTGTCTGCAAGTTTGAAAGAGAAAGTACAGCTAAAACTTACGCCTCAACTCAATCGATCAACAAAATTCAAGAATGAAGCACAAAACTATGAGAAACAGTTGCAATGACAACTTATGAACTAAAGTAAATGTCTTTCAACAAGAACCTGAAGTTAAGACACATTTTGCAAAGCTCGGTTTCAGTCAGGTTACAAATGCAACACTTTTGACCAAGAATTAGTCAATGCAATTCTGTATATAATACAGCTAGTACCTCAGAATCCCAAATACGAATTATAGCATCTTCTCCACAGCTTATGATAGTCTTGTTAAGTGGTCCCCAAACAGCTCTATTGATTCTCCCTTGAGGGCCTTTTAAAATAAGCACAGATTCCCCAGTCTCTGTAAATCAACAACATAGGCAGAATTAACTTTACACAACGCTCAATTGTAAAATTAAAGCATCCTTCTAATAAAAAGCCCAGATGCATATCTCATGACCCTAATAAGGTTCATATCACGACACCAGAACATTGACAGATCAAACACTTACAATATAATAATAACCAAACAGACACTATAACCCAAAGTAGACGCTATACCATAGTTAAGTAATATACGATAATAAGCAGATAAGCTTAAACTTTCAAAAAAAATACTTATTATGCTACTAGAACAAATAAAACATTAATCAATAATAAAAAGCCAGGTTTAGCATCCCGCCCTGGCATGTTCATAACAATCCCGGTTCCTAAATCACTATTACATACACACTACATAGTAAAGCATTTTTTTTCTGATTACTATTATCACCCTAGATTATATATAATCGAACATATAAAAGGATGCTGAGAATATAATTCAACAAACAATCCCTTAACATAAAAATTGAACAGAAAACAAAGCTAAACATTAAACATACGTTCAGAGGGGTCTCTAGAAATGCGTTTGACATGAATAGCGGAGGTCAATTCCATGAAAGGATCAGTGGTGATGACAGCAAGCTTATCACCAACAGCGAAGTCCACCGACCTCGCCGGAGAATCGAAATTGAAAGTGAATAACTGAGCCCCTGTTTGCACATTCCACAGCTTCGCCGTCTGGTCCGCACTCCCAGTAATAAGCCGCATCGAATCTCCTGCAGTTCAACATTAATTCAACCAAAAAAAACACCACAAACTCAAGTTAGAAGAACTTAGAGAGAGGAACTTGCTTGTGATATCGCAGCACCAAACGGCACCATTGTGGCCACGGTAGGTGCCGAGACGCTCGCCGTTGTCGGCGAACCAGACGGTGGGATTGTGATCCTTGGCGCAAGAGAAGAGAAGATCACCGTCTTTGTTGTATTTAAGATAAGTTAAAGGCCTTTCATGGCCTTTCATCAATATCGGCCTCATGCTTGTTTCTTCTTCTTTTTCTTTGCTTCGGCTTTGATTTTGATTTTAGATATCGATTTCTCTCACTCAACAATAAGCCGAAGAGGAGGAGAAGAAGACAGCAACAGCAAGATTAGGGTTTTTAATGGAGGAAAGGTATGTAATGTAAGAAGTTCAGTAATCGTCCAATCTGGGCCTAAGGGAGCCCACCTATTTTGGGCTTTCTACGCCAATTTTTAATAAAATTTAAGAAAAGGATTTTCGGCACTATATGATATAATTGATCAGTATTTTCCGTTATTAGGTGCACCCTATTTATATTTTAACATCTCTTTTAAAACCCAATTTAATACTAAAATTATTTTTTTGGACTTAAATAAGTTTTTTCTTTACCCGTGTTTCTTGATTTTTTGAGATTTGGATTATCTTCTATTTTATTTTGTCTAATAATTGAAATGTGGCAATCATAATATAAGATGGTAAATATCTATATATTTAAATTTATTTTTCTTTTTAATTCTCCTTTTGTCTTCATAATTAATAAATAGATTTTCTATACTCCTTCCATCAACCAGCAATTGTTAAGCACAAAGTTTTGTATTCCTAAAATAACTCCACGGTAAGTGATAATCTAATCAGTTTTGACCTTTTTTTATATAAAAGAAAAAAATAAATAAATACAATTGAGATATGAAAAGTGATTATTTCTTTAATGCAATATAAAAGGATAAAGTATGAGTTTTAAATGTTAAAAAAAAGACTAAATAATAAGAAAATATAAAATAAAGTAGGAGTTTACCTAGAATTTATGATGTCCTCAATAATAATTTTATTTAAGGTTAAACTTGTCAAGAAAAATATATTAAAAAGTAGAGCCTATTGAAAAAAGGTGGGGGCTAAAAATCACTACTCTAAAATTTATATATAAAATTAGGGAAGTGACTTTTAACCTCATATAATTGATCAATATTACTGATACGTCTCTATTATATTTAAAATAAATTTCTTTAAATCTTGTTTAATACCCAAAATAACTCTTTAAACTTAATTAGGTATTTGTTTATCCCATTTCCCCCCAATTTTGAACTTAATTAGGTTTGTTTTTTTCCACCCTTTTCCCCCAATTTTTAAACCTAATTTGTTTTTTTTTTCCCCAATTTCAAACTTAATTAAGTTTTTTGTTACAGCCCTTTTTCCAATTTTAAATTTGAAACTTATTTTTTTTCTATACTTCTTTTCTTTAGTTAAGATTTATCTCATTGTGTAATACATTCAGAGTTTTAGTAATATATTTTCATCAAATAAACAAATAATTAAAATAAAAACAAAAGATTCCAATGAGTATGAGAATTCAGAGTTATGGTTTATAAAAGAATTAAAGGTTAAAAACTAAAATAAAAAATGTAAAATATAATAGGGATACACTTGGAATTTATAATGTTATTTCTCATAAATTTTCATTATGTCAAAACAAAAAAGAAAAACAAGTGGGGGATACAGATACTGATCAATTAGATGCACTTCCCACATAATTAATGAGTATTGTTATTCAAGCTCCACCAAAACGTTTTTTAAGCTCCATCATCAATTTTTTTAATTTAAAAACATACTATATATGCAAATTACCAGAAGAACTGTTTCTATCAAACCTTCGACCAGTTTTTTTTTTTTTTTTTTTTTTTTAAATCTTGTGATTCTAAGGTCAGAATCTATTTATTTAATTTAATTATATTTTTTCCTTTTCCGGTTTATTTACTAATTCAATTCTATGGACTTTCTAGAATTTTGAACTTTTAAGAGACAGCTTCAAAACCCTTTTACCTTTGTTTTTGGCTAGAAGTAAACAACTAGAACTTGTTTTTCTCATTTCATTAAATTATTAATAATTTTAGGATAAATTATTTGATTTAGCACAACATTCAATTCTTACCTTGAAGAAGTCCATAGTGTTTACTTTATTGTTTCTTAATCATGACTAATTAAAAGAGAAGTTAAAAGGATTTAGAAAAGAAGAGAAGTTAAAGAAGGATTAGAAAAAGGATAAACTTGGAATAAATTAATATATTTTTTTTTTTCAAATTGATTTTACGGCTTACAAAGAGTTTAGATGGGGATTAAATAATATCACTTTAATTAATTAATTTATGAGTGATGCTATTTAATCGCTATTTTTAATCTTATTGAATCTCATTTCTAAACCTACTATGTTAAATTTTCAAGTTTATTTAAACATCTTAAAAAATCCAATGATTTTCAAGATGAAACTTGTAGTGCCAAAATTTCCAAAGGGCTAAAATGTAATTTAACTACTTGCACCCCAAGCAAGCAAACTAGGTGGAAGGCCCCCGCCTTGCACAAGTTAGTTGTTTGCTTGTATTTAAATTATGGCTGTTTGTATATAATATATTGTTGTTTATGCAAGTGGCTTTGATACCATTTTTATTTGAAGAATTGAATATTTGAATTGATTGATATCTAATACAGAGTTACAAGCGTTATGTAGATAGAAAATGATCCATTGAATCTCCTACTTATATTAGTTATAGATTACACAATATATTAATATAATTAGAAGATTGCACAATATAAAGAATATTCTAAGACTAATAAAAATAATAAATTAGAAAATATTTGTGATAGTATTTAATTTAATGTTGAAATAATAATTAAAGCAAAAAATAATATAGCAATTGAGAATAGCTATTTGATATAAACATTACATCTGTAAAATATATATATTTAAATAATTACACAGAATTAAATGTATACCGATTTAATCCAATAATAATATTAAATATTGTGATTAATACTGTTTGGACCCATGTCAGTGTGCCGAACCACCAAGGCAACTGGTTTTGTGCAAAAACCGGGTTTCTTTTTTCGTTTATTAGAATGGAATCCGATAAGGAATAAATAAGATAAGGGGAATTGTCCGCATAACCACTGTTATTTCTAGACCTGGCAAACGGATGGGTTGGGTGGGTATAGTCCGGATAGCAACGGGTTGCGGGTGAAACAGGTGAAAAATCTCACGTGTTGACATTTTCATGATCTGTATCCATCCGTGCGGTTACGGGTCACCCGTGAAAATAAAGGGTAGAAACAAAGACATATCTCTGTGCCTTAAGAGTCGCTCAAACAAAGAAGAAATCTCAGGAGTTTCAGCTTCAGAGGCCATGGCAGCAAGCGAAAGATCAGAGAAATGAAGAAAGCGTGGAGACAAAACTGAATAAGTGAATAATGGAATTGTGGGGAGAGAATTGGAAAGGAGATATAAGGTAGCCCACAGGAAGAGATGAAGGTTGTGGAAAGATCTGGAATACCGAATAATAGAAGATTCACTGTTGATGATTATCTCATTAAAAAATTGCTGTCTTTTTCAGTTGAGAGAAGATATTATTGGGGCAGTATTGGACACCTGTAACGTATGAGTATAAGCAATTAAGCATAAGTGCATAACCACTGTTCTTTCCTCTTTTTTATTTTATTCATTTATTTTCTTCACAGAGATAAGCCTTCATCTCCACCGTCCAATCATGCCCAGCCGTCGTTTCAGATTCGTGCTCCTCTCGCTCCATCGCAGCCGCCGCCTTCACCTGCCGTGAAGCCCCCGAAAAATGTGTTAAAAGATGCCAGAAGGTCACGGATGTCAAAATTTAACTGGGCTTTTTAGCTAAGTTCCTGTGTTGTAGTTGTTTTTTTATCATCAATATCAAAATGAGAAGATCTCCCTTTGCTTTCATTATTTTTATCTTTTTAATATTTTCAGTTGTTGATATCTACTTTGGTAATTACTTAACGAAATGAAGAACACCATGAACAAATTCAACAATGGGTTGGTTTGAGAACTGAGAAGAAATGGAGGCGTGAAATCCAACAATTGTTGATATATATATATTTTTTTTAAATTTCAAATTTGCAGGTCCACGGGTACCCGTGGGTAGTACCCGGTCTATCCGCAAAAGTCACCAGCGGATCGGGTACGGGTTAGATTCTCACGGGTCAAAATATGTGTTATCCATACCCCGCTCGTTGGATACGAATACCCGTTAACCCGCGGATATACCCGTCGATTTGCCAGGTCTAGTTATTTCATCTACAACTCTTGCCAGTGAAGGAATAAGTACTGCTTTGGCTTGACAGCTTTCCTGAGTTTCCTTTTGGTTTGAAGGGAGCACTCTTAACTTAGGGTTGCAAGGTAAATGGATCTCTTTTGTTTGGCTTTTCCTAAACAATTTTCGTTGATTGTTTGTAAAATTTATTCTTAAGCTGTGGTTAATGATATTGTATAGTTTTGTTTGATCGGCATTGCGTTTGGAGAGTAGAGATTAAGTATGTGATTAAGGTTTCATAGTTTTGGAAAATTCATTGTAGTATTTGAAAATTTGATATTCAGTAGCAGATAAAAGTAATGTTTTTCTATGCACGGAAGTCATAGCACTAAAATTCTTAAAGCCATAAATGGTTTTTGTAGTTGATAGTTATGGAGAACGCTTGAATGTGAAAGCCCATGCACCGCACTGGTATATTTATTACAAGTAATGTTACAGTCACCGAAAGTAGTGCACCGAATTCATGTACCGAATAACATGGCATAATCTTGACCGTCGATTAATATTAATTTATAATTAATCGACGTTCAGGATTGCGTCACGTCATTCGGTGCATGAATTCAGTGCCCTACTTTCTATGACTGTATTATTTTCCATTTATTACTTGTCTTTCAAGTATTCAAGTTTACCAATAATATCGGAAGATTTACTTTACATTTTGAATTGCATAGAAAATACTATTTATCTCATAGGGGTCTAGTGAAACTAATGGAAAAATGCCAATGGTTGCTATTGTATTTGTCAAAGCAAAATTGAGTGTGTTATACAAAATTAATTAGTCAATTGAATATTTGGCAATCAGTAAATCATTAATTTGAAATATAATTTTGAAATATTTGATTTATTAGATTTTGAAGTGAATTGTATTTCATTTATATTTATATATTGTATCCCAGTGTATAATATTTCCATTTTCTTTGTTGCATGTTCCAAGACATTGGTTTGAAAATACAATTTATTGTTATATTGCTAATAACTTTGAATATTCAATATATTGTTATGCTAAAGAAACTCCATTTTATAATAATTTTTATAATTACATATTTATCTCTATATCTTAGCATCAATTCTTTATTCATTACATTGCTTTTGACACCTCACTTCGTAAATCCTAAATCTTTTTATGCTTATTCAAATATAAAGTTAAATTAGTTTTTAAAACTAAAGGATAGTTTAATGAAGGAAAAAAAGTTTTGGAATGAGATTTATCATATTACAAACAATATAAAATTATAGGTTTTTAGTTGCTTCTCAATTTTCTTTTTAATTCAAATTATATTTTATTGTTTTTTCAATCACATATAAATTTATTGTTTTCTTTTCCTTCAAATTATTGTTAGTTATTAAAATATCAATAATTGTTTGTACTGTTTAGTTGGTAGATTCGATCTTTATTTTTAATTATTTTTTAAAATTTTATTTGAATATTTAAAATTGAGTTTTAGGAATAATAATGGTGGGCAAATAGCATAAATGAAGAATACAATGTTTGCCATTTTAAAAAGAAAAATGAAATGAAGGGTGTTTATGAAATTTTTGGGGTGTCGTAAGAAAAAACAAATTAATTTTAAAACTTTAAACTAGAGTGTCTTAAGAAGTGAGGTTCTTTTATTTCAAGAGAAGAGTCAATAGAACCACTCAAGTTATAATTTTGCTGATAATGCCCAAAAGATAAATATAATTAAATGGATCATGGGCTCAATGTTGAACCAAAAACCAACCTTTTTTGATTTGATTTGGTATTCGGTTTTGTACTTTTCTGATCCTATCCAGAAATTCGGATCAGATCAAAATCTGATTATTAAGAATCAAGTTGGTACACAAGAGATAGCTTAGTTAGTTAACAATTTGTTATGCTAAGCTGTAATTAGTTAAAGTTGTTAGTTGACAGTTATAAGTTTATTTTTGTGTATATACAACAATGTAACAGACTCTTCTATGAATAAGAATTCATTTTTCCACACTTCTTAGGACTCTCTCCTGATTCTTTCTTTTCAGTTTACTTGTCCCCAAATTAACATGGTATCAGAGCACGATTTCAGGGCCTAAAGATTCTGAAAATTCCCAGAAAACTTCACTTTGTTCGCCAATAATTTTCAGTCTGTTCATCAGTTTCTTCTACTCTGTTTCGTCAGCTTCTTCTCTTCTGGATTTCGTTTACTCGAAGATTTTTTTTTCTGATCTCCCTTTCTTCGATCAAGAAATTATCATCTTCCTTCGATCAAAATGGCAGCTACTAGTACAGATGGAGAAATGCAGTCTTCTTTGAATAATACAAATGATCAATCAAGTTCATCAATCGACTTTAGTCATCAACTTTACCTGCATCCTTCTGACACTCCAGGTGCTGTTATTGTTTCTTTTCAATTGATTGGTGTGGATAATTACTCGTTATGGAGTAGATCTATGAGAATAACACTATTAGCTAAAAATAAAATTGGATTTATTGATGGAACTTGCACAAAGGATAGTTTTCCAGCTAGCTTGCACAATCAGTGGGATAGGTGTAATGCTATAGTTCTCTCCTGGATCACGAATTCAGTTACAAAAGAGCTTCTAAGTGGCATTGTTTATGCTTCAAGTGCACATTTAGTATGGAAATACTTAAAAGAAAGATCTGATAAAGTGAATGGATCTAGAGTTTTCAAGTTGCATAGAGAAATTGTCACCTTAGTGCAAGGAACTTCATCTATTTCCACTTATTTCTCTAAACTGAAATTGTTATGGGATGAATATTCGTATATTGTCCAACTCCCTTCATGTGAGTGTTCTATGTCAAAGGTTTCTGTAGATCACATGCAGAATCAAAAGTTGCTCCAATTTTTGATGGGTTTAAATGAATCTTACTTGCATGCTAGAAGCCAAATTCTCATGATGCAACCCTTACCATCAATAAACCAAGCCTATTCTGTGCTCACTATTGAAGAAAGCCAGAGGAATTCAACCACTGCTGCTACTATTGAATCCTCATCTGAGCCAACAGTACTTTATTCATCATCAAACCAGCAATCAGCTAAATCTAAGAAGAATTGGAATATAACTTGTGAACATTGTCATGTGAAGGGACACAAAAAGGATAATTGTTACAGGCTCATTGGCTACCTTGCTGATTTTAAATTCACCAGAAGAAAGAATTTTACTCAGTCTTCAGCAAATAATGTTACCACTACTAAGTCATCTGATCACAGTAGTTCTGCAGTCACTCCAAATAGTACTCAAGCAGCTCCAATCTTCTCTAAAGAGCAGTACGCAGAGATATTGAAATTGCTTCAAAAGGAACCTTCATTACCTTCAAATGATGCACATGTCAATATGGCAGGTATTCACTCTTATTTTTCATCCTTAAATCATGGAGTCTGTTGGATATTAGACACAGGTGCTGGTCACCATATGACAGCTTCTTTAAACACTCTAAACAAATTGGTTGGGACAGTTTCTCCTTCTACAATTAGACTACCTAATGGACATCATTCAATTGTAACACATGTTGGATCTTGTAACATTGGTCTAGATCAGAAACTGACTAATGTGTTATTTGTTCCAGATTTCAAGTTTAATTTGATCTCTATATCAAAGCTCACCAAAGACTTATCTTGCTTTGTCAGTTTCTATCCTGATTTCTGCATATTTCAGGGCCTCTCCATTGGCAAAATACTGGGGATTGGTAAAGAATCAGAGGGTCTCTACTTCTTCATGCCTTCTTATGCATCAATGGCTAGTACTTATGCTTTGAATAAAACTTTACCTGTTTCTTGTTCAGTTTCTGTAAGCCAGCTTTGGCATAAACTTGGCCATGTGCCATATGCAAAACTAAAATACTTTTCTGGAATAAAAACCTTTAGTTATGATGATGTTGATTCTCATTGTGATATTTGTCATCTTGCCAAACATGTAAGAAAGCCTTTTCCTATTAGTACCATAAGAGCTCCTGCATGTTTTCATCTGCTACATATGGATGTATGGGGACCCTATCATACTCCTACACATAATCATAATAAATTCTTTCTTACAATAGGTGATGATCACTCCCGGATTTCTTGGGTTTTTCTCATGACACATAAGCATGAAGTTATAGTTCATCTTAAGAGCTTCTTACTCTTACTAAGAATCGGTTTTCAGCTTGTGTTAAGTATATTCGAACAGATAATGGCTTAGAGTTTCTCAACTCTCAATGCACTGCACTCTTCATTTCACTTGGGATTATTCACCAAAATACTTGTGTCTACACTCCCCAACAGAATGGGGTAGTGGAAAGGAAGCATAGGCATTAGAAAGGAAGCATAGGCATTTGTTTAGCATTGCTAGAGCCTTGAGATTTCAGGTCTCCATTCCAATTAGATATTGGGGAGAATGCATACTCACAGCCTGCTATATCCTAAATAGACTTCCTACTGATGTGCTCCAGGGCAGTTCACCTTATGAAATTCTATTTGGTTCTCCTCCTTCTATTGATCACTTCAAGGTGTTTGGGTGTTTAGTATATGCTTCTAATGTGAGCTCCAGAGATAAATTTGGATTCAAGGCTATGCCATCAGTTTTTATGGGATATTCTTCAACACAAAAGGGTTACAAGTTACTAAACCTACAAGATTTCAGCTTCTTTGTCAATCGAGATGTTAGATTTATTGAGCACAAATTTCCCTTTTAGTTCTAGCAACATTCTCATGTTCCATTATTTCCAAATGATCCTTTCACTACCACATTTTCTGATGACTTACATTCTGCTTCTATCAATCTTGAAACTTATGCTCCACCATCACCAGATTCACATTTCAATCATGATCCTTTTGCTGATCATGATCCTGATGCTCCTTTAATTGACCCTACATCAACATCATCCCTAACTCTAGTGCCTGCTCCTTCAAATATCAAAAGGTCTACTAGATCACACAAACCTCCAATTTGGTTGCAGGATTATGTTACACCTTCAACTCATTACTCTATTTCAGATGCTATTCTCTATGATCATCCCTCTCCTTATTACAAGTGTTTCTTATCTTCCATCTCTCGAATCAAAGAACCTGCTTCCTTTGCTGAAGCTTCTCAGGATCTTAACTAGATTAATGCTATGCAAACAAAGATCAATGCATTAGAAGCTAACAAGACTTGGCAGCTTGTTCCTCTCCCAACAGGCAAACAGCCTATTGGCTGCAAATGGGTCTACAAAGTCAAATATAATTCTGACGGGACTTTAGAAAGATACAAAGCCAGGCTTGTGGCCAAAGGCTACAACCAACAAGCTGGCATTGATTACACAGAGACCTTTTCCCTGGTGGCAAAAATGGTCACAGTCAGATAAGTTCTTACATTAGCTTCGATTCATGCTTGGCCACTCTTCCAACTTGATGTGTTTAATGCTTTCTTGCAAGGAGATCTTCATGAAGAGGTTTATATGTCTTTACCTCAAGGATTTGGCACTCAGGGGGAGAATCACATGGTCTAAAGATTGCTCAAATCCTTGTATGGATTGAAGCAAGCAAGTAGACAATGGAATCACAAACTTACTAAAGCTTTGATAAAAAATGGCTACTTGTAGAGTAAATATGATTACTCATTATTCACCAAACGAGAAGGAAGTAACACAGTCATTATGCTTGTCTATGTTGATGACATTTTGATAAAAGGAAGTTGCATTAAAATGATAGATCAGTTGAAGGTTAATCTGCAAGATAATTTTAAAATCAAGGATCTTGGTTATCTTAGATATTTTCTTGGAATTGAGGTTGCTAGGTCCTCTGAAGGGATTGTTTTTAACCAAAGAAAGTATGCACTTGAGTTGATTTCGGAGGTTGGATTATCTACTACGAAGCTTGCTGACACCCCTCTTGAGCAGAATTTAAAACTGACTTCATATGAGTTTGATCAAAAGTTTCCACCAGATGAAAAGGATGAGTTGCTGACATATCCTAGCATGTTTAGGAGAATGGTGGAAAGGCTGTTGTATCTAACAATGACTAGGCCTGATATTTCGTTTGTTGTCCAGACTTTAAGTCAACATATGCAAACTCCTAAACAATCACATCTCAAAGCAGCATTGAGAGTTATAGGATATGTGAATAAGGAACCAGCTATTAGGTTGCTTATGTCTGCAAAAAGTACAAAAGAATTGGTTGCATTCTGTGATTCAGATTGGGCCTCTTGTGCTGTTACTAGAAAGTTAGTATTAGGTTACTGTATTAAGATGGGAGATTCCCTTTTGTCTTGGAAATCCAATAAGCAAAATACCATAGCAAGATCATCTGCAGAAGCAGAGTATAGAAGTATGGCTGGAACTGTTGCAGAGTTGATTTGGTTAACTAGTTTACTTAAAGAGCTTGATGTTGAAGCCAAAATTCTAGCGTTACTTTACTGTGATAACAAATCAGCTTTGCAAATTGCAGCAAACCCCATGTTTCATGAAAGAACAAAACACATAGAGATAGATTGCCACTTCATAAGGGAGAAAATTCATAGTGGCTTGATAGTTACAAAGTACATACCTACTAGAGAGCAATTAGCAGATGTAATGACAAAAGGCTTGGGAAGGTTACAACATGAAAAACTTTTGTCCAACCTATGCTTGAAAAATATTCATAAGATGCCAGCTTGAGGGGGAGTGTTAAGAATCAAGTTGGTACACAAGAGGTAGTTTAGTTAGTTAAGAATTTGTTATGCTAAGTTGTAATTAGTTAAAGTTGTTAGTTGATAGTTATAAGTTTATTTTTGTGTATATACAGCAATGTAACAAACTCTTCTATGAATAAGAATTCATTTTTCCACACTTCTTATGACTCTCTCCTAATTCTTTCTTTTCAGTTTACCTATCCCCAAATTAACACCGATCATACAAAATCCAGAATGCAAAAAATAAAGAAGGTCCTACTGAAAAAAAAAAAAAAAAAAAAGAAGAAGCCAGTTAGGCAGTCAACATCCAACAATTTAAACTAAGAAAGAAAGATACGAAATGTAAACATAGATTCTGGAGAAGAAGTGAAGAACAAACCCAACAATAATAAAAATTTGAAGCCTAATCATGCGACAAATCAACCAATCAATTTAGAAAATAACGAAACAATAAAAGCATAATAAGCCATAAAGAAAAGTCACAAAAACAACACAACTGTGCTCCTGCACCAGCAATGGCCACAATAAGATTTGATGATTTTTCGACCATAGATGATTCCTTTTCAGGGACTTATGTAGAAATAGAACCTGGTTTCGAGGAAAAAAGATCTTGTGGATCCGGAAGCGGAAATCTTACTAGCAGTGGACTTTTAATTAGAGTAAGACCCCTAATTGCAGCTTCATATATCTGTGATGGGTGCAGAAGTCAGTCCCAATTCAGACACGAATAGAAAATGAAAGTACCAACTTGTTGAATCATATGTACCTTCTTTTCCAAGTTATAAACACCTTGATATCCTCTCATCTCAAATGGAACTAACAATTTCTACATTTACTTGCATCAGAAACTCTTCATCAAAATTTTTTAGTAATTGTTGAATGGTAACTTACAGCAGGGTGAAAGTACTAACCTGAGGATTTTCACAAAACCAACAAAAACCTATTTGTGCTTCTAGCCTCACCTACAATGGAAAAATGGTATCAATTAGTCAACATAGTCGTGGAGATTGCAAGATGACATGAAGCTGATAAACCAGGTAACAAAATGATCAGGAAAGTGGGTAGCTCACCCTTTCAGGTAACACTTCCTAGTTTGCTGCTTCTTTGCACTTAATGTAGCCAACTACTTCAACCCACCCTATATGATTCATGAGGTCAGGTTAATAAATAAAAAAAATTTAGACTTCAAAGAAAGAATAGGGTATTTGAAGAACTTATATGATTTCATGCCAGCTAAATACAAATAGTGAAGCAAAGTTTCACTTTAGCATGGTCACTTTTTTCAACCAAGTTTACAGCATGGTCACTTTTATCAGCCAGGTTTGCAGCATTACCATTCACAGATTTGTAAACCATATGGTAACAGTTACTTAAACAACTTGAGAAATCATATAGATATTCAAAAATTAGAATATAAATTCATATGAAAATTAGAAATAGCCAAACATGTGAAATATAGATATAGGAACCCAAAGGTAAAACCTGCAGAAGATTTATGTCTTGTCCGGTACTCTTGATAATTTAGAAGGGTACACACCTTTCCCCTTCAATCAATAATAATTTTTTAGTCTATTATCATTTCAACTCATAAATCAACTGTAAGGAACCAAGATTTAATAAAATTAAAAATTAAGAAAAAAAACTCAAACCAATATCAAATACAAACAGTTAAAGTTCATGCTAACCTTGAATTTTGACTTTTTGGAAGCTTTCTTATCCAACCAACCTGAACAAAATGAAGATAATGTTTGTTAAACAACCTCAAAATTCTACATGGACATCTTTGCCAATAACAAAAACCATTTATTATGCCAGGACATCACCAATGTTTTCATTATAATCAAAGAAACCTAAACAAAGAACTTAAGAAAATATATCATAAAAATACTCAAACAAAAACACAGTAGCATCAAGGGGATAATATAAGAACAAATTCGTAGATACCCTCCTCAGCCTGAATCCCTATAAATAATAAGTAAAACCGTCATAATAGAAGAACAAATGCGTAGTTAACCTCCTCAACCCGAATTCCTAAGTAATAAGTAAAACCGTCAAAAAACATTTTTGTCCATTTCAATCAATAATAATTTTTCAGTCTACTATCATTTCAACTCATAAATCAACTATAAGTAACCAAGCTTTAATAAAATTAAAAATTAAAAAAAAAACTCAAACAAATATCAAATACAAACAGTTAAAATTCATGCTAACCTTGAATTTTGACCTTTTGGAAGCTTTCTTTCCACTTCTTCTTTTCTACATCTTGCTTGCTCCAACTAAAGCCATAAATAATAAGTGTTAAATCAAACCAAAACCAAACCAAAAAAAAAATTATATATAGTGTTGAGATTGTGATGCAAATATGCCCACTAACCGTCATACAGATCAAGACAAATCCAAGGGGTAATTAGTCCAAGGCAATTCGACCCAAGTCAAGAGAACAATCATAGCATCTCAAGACAATTCGGCCCAAGTCAAAAAGGCCATGCAAGATGAGCAATACCATTTGGCCCAAGTCGAAATGGCCATACAAGATGAGCCCATGTGGCCCAAGGCAAGCCAAGCCCAATTCCTAAACCCTAATCCAATATTTGGCTACAATTTAATCTCATGGGAACCATTGAGTCAAATGGGGGGAAAGTTTAAATATAGGGGAAGGTGCAAGCACATGGGATCAAAAAGTCAAAGAGACAAGCTATGACAATGCCAACTCAAGACTATCCATTTCGGGAAAGAACACTCCATGACATTCCGACGGCTGTTTGTCCCCTTTCCACTTTCCAAAAGTCAAAGAATCCATCATTTCACTTCTGTTTAGTTTAAGGAAGACCTAGTCCAACTTTTATGTAACCCATTTGCCCTTGTATTTTGTGTTTAGCTTTCTCTTCCTAAGGGCGCCACATTTGACCCTTTCTATGTGTAATTTTTATATTTTATGTTTTTATTATTTTGTGGGCACTATTTTATAAGGCTATATAAAGTCAAACTATACTTTGTAATGGGTTAGCTTTTATGAATGAGAAATCGAGCTCTTGAGAGAGTTTTCTTCAATCCTTTATCCAAGCTTTGGCTAAACTTGGTGGTGGAAAATCCAAACCGATGGCTCACCCTTTACGTTTGGATCTCTTGGTGAGTGGCTTTGCCTTTAAGCCTTGAGGTTGGCTGTTACTTTCACTTTGTTATTTACTTGCTCTTTGGTTTGTTAAGTTCGGTTAGATTAGCTTGTATTGGAGTTTTGGAGTCATTGTTGGTTGATATTGTTTGTGGAGAACCGAACTTGTATTGTGTTGTTATGATGTTTATGATTGAAGCTAGATCAACTCACTCATGTTTTAGTGCAAATGCATCAGATGGTAAAACCAACCTGAAACAAATGAAGATAATATTTGTTAAACAACCTCAAAGTCTCCTCACTTTAGCATGTTAACTTTTTTCAACCAAGTTTACAACATGGTCACTTTTATCAGTCAGGTTTACAGCATTACCATTCATAGACTTGTAAAACATATGGTCACAGTTAGTTGAACAACTTGAGAAATCATATAGATATTAAAAAAAATGAGATATAAATTCATATGAAAATTAGAAATGGCCAAACATATGAAATATAGATATAGGAAACCAAAGGTAAAACCTACGGAACAGATTCTCTTCCCCCACAATTTAGCAAAGGTCTAGCCTGAAAAAATGAGCACATAAATGAAGATATATTATGTAAATTTCAATGAAAACTATGAAGAAAGCATATTTACATAAATCAGAGACATAAACTTACCTATGGTCCATACAATTCAATATTAATGAAAATTAGAAATAGCCAAACGTGTGAAATATAGATATAGGAAACCAAAGGTAAAACCTATGGAATAGGTTCCTCCTCCCCCACAATTCAGCAAGGTCTAGCCCGAAAAAAATGAGCACATAAATGAAACTATATTTAGTAAATTTCAATGAAAACTATGAAGAAAACATATTTGCATTAATGAGAGACAAAAACTTACATATGATCCATACAAATCAATATTACCATCCAACATTATATTCCTAAGTTTCTACCCTCCACATGCTATTCTAAAATGCATATTTCGGTACAATAGCAGTCCATTAAAATAGATGTTGTATAGCACTAATTGAAAACCATTTTGTCAGTTTGAGGGCTTAGCAGCTCCTTTCCTTGAATAACCTTCCAACAGATAAAAGATTTATCAAATCAAATCCGTTTGATCTTTTCAAATAATTTAAAAAAAATAAAATAAAAATCAGTAAAACCCCACAACACAACACACACAATGTCAAATTTTTCCTCAAGTTTGTCGCCATCCAAACACTAATAAACAAAATGCAAACGAAAATAGAATAAAAGAAAAGAAATTGCCAAGTTCCAGCTCAGTCTCTTGCCTTCCATTGTACTTTGACTATGATTTTGTACCAAAAATTAACCCCAAAAATGCACGAAAAAACACAAATAAACAAATACTCAAGAGATGGCTCCCAACTTGATTTTATGTTGCCGGCTCTCCATCCTCGTTGCGATAACTACACGTCCAATTCAATTTGATCAACTCATTCATCAAAGATACCCTAGCTTTCAATATGAATAAAAACCAAGAAAAATAAGAAAAAAGCAAAGAGAAATTGAGAAAACTTATGACACTCTAATTCAGTTTAGATATTGAGAAGCAAAGGTAGAAACAATGGCGACTCCTCTTTTAGCCAATTTGAAGCGTTTGTATGTGAATGTGAATGTGAAGCATCTGTGTTTGTGTGAAATTAATCAAGCTTTAATTAGACCTTTGGATGTCCAATATATGCTATTAATTTATACTAAAAAATATCAAACACAACATCATCACCAATCACATACAACCACATGTCAAGAACAAATCCAAAAGATTAAGATAGAGCAATTATATAGCTTTTGGATGACAAAAATGAGCAATTCTAGAGCTTTGAAAATCCTATGTGTCAATCAAACAACCCATGCTTTAGGATTATAGATATATATAGAATATAGATACCCACTCTCATCATCATACTTGATTTCTTACTCCACCAAGGGAAATATTCTCTTAAACCTCTCTCCACTTCACTATAAAATGAGGCTAATGACATGGGATGATTACGATAATTCATAATGGAAAAGCCCTTTACTTGAGCATTCCAATAGAAACTTGACTGCAACTTTATTAGCCTCTCACCTTTCTCTAATCCTACAATCTCGTTGGAATCTTGTTAGTTTTGCAAGAGCAGCACTGTAATTCTTAATGACAAGAAGGAAGCCAATTCGAGGGCAATGTGAGAAAGTCAACGTGGTCCAAAAGGCAAGACTGTAATTTCATCTTTGGTGCAAATTTTGGCAAAACAACTAACATGGCCAGTGGGGAAGCAAATAGAAAGTTGTAATAAAAACACGGTGACCACACACTTTTCCAAAGGAAAGTAAATTGGGAACAAAAGTGCCTTGAACTCCACAGCAACCACTACCAACATTGGTGATATCGTCCAAGGTGGCAGTGGCAACCCCATTGGCATTTTGGTCACAACAACCGAAGAATCGTCAATTATAACCCTAAGATTGGTACATTTGAGTCGTTGAGGGTAGAATTACCCCAAGAGTTACTCACAGAGTTGGGAAACGAGATCCGCAATATGTTTAATTCCCAAGAAAACGCAATAAAGGCATTGCCAAGAAATCTCAACAATGGACACATCGTTGCCCTTAAAAACAAAAACCTTAGTAGCCCTTAAGAAGGTCTTGAGTGATCTAAGGTCAATTCTAATCATGAAGATCACCAAGAGCAAGGAGCAAGGAGGAAGTGTAAAAGAACTATCAACATTAAGGAGTAGGTTAACCAATGAGACTTTGATGCACTAGAGCACCAATAGTAGAGGCAAATACTTTCCCAATCACCAAGGTCTATGACTACAAGCCACATAATCCATTCGAGAAGGGATCAATCAGACCTCACGAAAGAGATGCAAGGCACACGTTTGATGCTATATAGAGGGAGAGACCCTAAGGCATATACCAAAGTCAAGGAAAGCCCTAAAGATAATCAATAGGCTGACATGATCTGAGCTATGGAAATAGAATTACTCCAACTAAAAATATCTCACACGGATACCAAGGGTTAAGTAGAAGAACTCTAGGATTTAGAGTCTCTCTTGTCCACCTACATCCAAGAAACTTGACTACCAATGCATTTTGTTATGCCTATATCGCAATGTACACCGACCAAGCTGACCTTGTCAAGCATGTTTGCCTTTTCAAGGAACTTACTAACATTCAAGACATATTCTGAGATGCTATGTGCAAGACTCTTCTTTTGACTTTTGAAGGAGTAGCCCAAACTTGGTATAATAGCCTACCACCGCACAACATCAAATGTTTGACTAACTCTGCATGAAACTAACAAATCAGTTCTGGTAAACAAAAAAAAAAAAAAAGTCCTTCCCTATTACTCGACTTATACCAAGGTAACCTTGAGCCCCTTCATAATTTCACTTATCGATTTCATTCTAAAGTGATGCAGTTAGGAGCCACGAAGCATACCTACACTTTGGACACATCCTGCAAAGCAGTAAGATAGAACAAGCTCTATTCATCCTTTAGAGAACATAAATATATAAATTACATGGGGGCAATACTATGTGATTTTGGTGCCAGTTCCACCGATGTTAGGAACCAGAACTGACCCTAGAACTGGAACCGAAACTAGGATCTGAGTACCCAGATGAGAATCGGCTTGGAACTCAGAGTTAAATGATATTTCATAAAATAATGGGGGTTATTATATAATTATAGTTATTGAATAAGAAATTATGATTTGCAAATTGGGGAAAAAATTGGAATTAGTTTGCTTCATTCTTCCCTTATTTGAATTAGTTGTTGCTATTCTCCTCTATTCAAATTTCCCATTTCATTAACAATTGACAACGAAGAAGCTTCAGATACCATTAAAACACCTTTGCTTTCTTCAGCTCCAACCTGAACGCATTGAAGTCTCCATCCACGTCACCAACACCATCATCGTAGGTGTGTAATAGACCATCAAAGGTTAAGCCTTTTTCACCATCAATGAATTCGCCATAAGTATGGAACACTTCGTCTAGGATGGTGTTGATTTGTTTGTCGCTGAATTTAACTATAGGGTTTATGGCCACCATTAAAGCAATGATAATCCTAGGATTATACTATTTTTCTATACGATTTTTGTAGGATTTTTTAATACTTCTTTCGAGCTTTGTGCCTGAATTGTTATTTAATTCTGCATATTTTATGTTTCTGGACCCAGAATTGAGCAAAATTCAAAAGATCGAGAAATTCAGATGCTAATTGGAAGCACCCTTGAAGTTTGTTCCTATTGGAGATAAAAAGGATTAAAGATTCAAGTGAAGAAGCAAGCAGAGGGCAATTCCATAAATTCAGCAAAGAAGATCAGAAGTTCATCGTGGCAAGGTTTTCTCTTCGCCACGACAAGCTAGCCTCTGGAATCCTAGGTCAGCAAAACTCAAGTTGATGCCGCAGTGAGATTTTTTCTTCGTTGCGACGAAAACTGCAATTTTAAGTTTTTGTTAAAACGTTGCGTTTTTCTTATATATTATTAGGTCCTAGGGTTTTAGGTGACTATTTAAGAAAAAGTTAGCTCATTTTGAGAGAGAGGTCGACATTTTGGGAAATGGGGGAGAGGAGAAGAAGATTGGAAGAATTTGGGTCTCCAAATTAGAGAAGCTTCTTTTCCCTTTCTTGTTTTATGATGTTGAACTCTGATTTTGTTATGTATTTAATGTTTATTTCCATTTTGAACATGAACTAACTTGTTTTTGGGTTAGGGTCGGTTTTGATGGATCTTTGTTTATAATGATTTAATCTATAATATCTTGTTGTTTTTGGGTTCTATTGCATGGATTAAGTGTTTATCTTTGTTCTTAATGCATTTGATTGTTGGGTTTTTGAATCAAATGAATGTTGAGCATGATGAGACTAATAAGTGATTCATGTATTAGCTTTTTAAGGTAAACACCATAGATTGAGCGAAAACTAGAGATAGACAAACGCAATCTATGAAATCTTTATAGGATTCCACAAGCTTAAGGGACTTTGAACTATTAAATTTCAATTTGTTGGGTGCGGAAGTTTGATAGGGATAAGTAGTAAATTATAGCCTGAAAAAGGTATATTTTACAACCTAGGGAGTCCGATTTGTTATTCATGCATGTGAACTTGAAGATAATAGGATTATTAGGTTGAATAGGAGTAACTTAGTGAAATCGAAACCCTAACCTCTCTTCCTGTATTGAATTTCGTTGTTGAGTTGATTTTATGGTGTTAAATTTAGTTGTCTCTTTTGTTTTGTTCTAATTTAGTTTTTAGTAGCTCTCGCAAATCCAATTTTTTGTGTTCTTCAATTAGTTATAAAATTAGGAAAATTGGTACTTAGCACTCAATCCTCGTGGGAACGATACTCTATTCATCACTTTATTACTTTTTGCGACTAGTGCAATTGCTAAATATGCATGTTTGTGAATCACGCATCAAGTTTTTGGCGCCGTTGCTGAGGATTGATTTTGTGTTAATATTGAAGTTTTCTAGTTTTTGCTAAATTGGAGTTTAATTTTCAGTTTTAATTGTTTTAGTTTAATTTTTGTTTGCTTGTGATTTTACGCTCTTTTTCTTAGTAGTTTATGCTAAAAGCAAGAAATCATCCAGTGGTTCCTATTAATCCAGAAATTGAAAGAACTGCGAGAAGACTCATTAGAGAGAAAAGAGAAAGAGAGGCGAGAATGATGATGGTTGAAAATAGAACTTTGAGGGAGTTTTCACTTCCACAAGTTGATGGGTGTAGTCTGAGCATAACAAGACCGCCTATTGAGGCGAATAACTTTGAGATAAAGCCAGCTATAATTCAAATGATTCAACAATCAATACAATTTGGGGGTGATCTAAAGGAAGATCCGAATATGCACATAGCCATCTTCTTGGAAATCTATGACACATTCAAGCACAACAGGGTGACAAATGATGCTATTAGATTGCAACTGTTTCCATTCTTATTGAGAGATAAGGCAAAAGGATGGCTAATGTCGTTACCCGTTGGAACCATCACGACGTGAAATGATCTAGCATATAAGTTCCTGTACAAGTATTATCCATTAGCGTTGTCGACAAAGATGAGAAATGACATTACTTCATTTGTACAAGGTGATCATGAATCATTGTATGAAGCATGGAAGAGATACAAGGAAATGTTGAGGAAGTGTCCACACTATTGTTTGTCTGTTTGGATGCAAGTCCAAACGTTCTATTTGGGTTAGCTACCAAATGTTTGAACAATAGTAGATGCAACAATTGGAAGAGCTTTACAGAACAAGACACTGGTGGAAGCTCAAGAGTTACTTGAAGTTTTAGCAAGTAACAACTACCAAGGATTGGATGATAGAATAGTGCCGAAGAGGTCTATGGGTATTCATGAAGTTGATACTTACACAGCCATTTCAACCCAACTTGCCACGCTTCAGAAACAAATAGGAGGTATGCATGTTAATTACATTCAAACACCTCAAGTAACATGTAACTTTTGTGCAGGTAACCATGCGAGCATTGATTGCCAAGTTGGGAACACATTTGCTTCATCCTCCCCATCATCAGAGCAAGTCAACTATTTGGCTCGGAATCAAAGACAACAGAACAATCCATTCTCCAACCAACTCCAACCAACACCTATAATCCTGGTTGGAGAAATCACTCAAACTTGTCGTAGGACAATCAATTAAATCAAAGGACAATGCCAAGCCATCAATCAGGGGTGAACCATCAACCAGTTGAGCAGAGAGCGTCAAAATTGGAGGATATGTTTGGGAAATTCATGCAAGAAACCACAGGTTTTATGAATGAGACGCGGTCAAATTTTAGAAATCAATGAGCGCCTATTTGAATCTTAGAGGTGCAAATGGGTCAAATTGCTAAAAAATTGAATTAGAGAGCTGAAGATTCCTTACCAAGTAATACGGTGACAAATCCATGTGAACAAGCAAATGTTATAACTTTAAGAAGTAGAACAATCTTAGAGGAAGTTGAACCAAAAAGGAAGGATAAGGACCCACTAAAGAAGAAGGAAGAATCTGAGCAAGAAGTCAATGAAGAGATCATTGTTGAAGAGAAGCCAACAAGTCCCAAAAAAGAAGAACCAAAGAAGGACAAGGTGTAGAAGTCAAGGAAGGAAAAATTGCCATTTCCTGAAATACCGCTAGAGTTGGCACACCACACTCCTCCAATTCCTTTCCCTTAGAGATTAAGGAAGCAAAATCAAGATAAGCAGTTTATTAAATTTCTTGATGTTTTCAAAAAAACTGCATATTAACATTTCTTTTGCAGATGCATTGCAGCAAATGTCGAGTTATGCTAAGTTCTTGAAGGAAATTTTTTCAAACAAGAGGAAGCTGGAAAAGGAAGAAACAATGATGCTTACAGAGGAATGTAGCGTCATTTTGCAGAAGAAGTTACCACCAAAGCTCAAAGATCCAAAGAGTTTCATTATCTCTTGTGTTATAGGAGATGTTACATTTGATAGAGTTTTCTATGACTTAGATGCTAACATAAATCTATTGCCTTTTTCTGTTTTCGAGAAATTGGGGATCGGTGAAGTAAACCCTACAATGGTTTCTTTGCAGCTTGCCGACCGATCGATCAAGCATCCACAGGGTATTATTGAAGATGTGTTAGTCAAGGTTAATAAATTTATATTTCTTGCATATTTTATTGTATTGGATATAAAGGAAGACAAAGAGATACTGCTCATTTTGGGAAGACCATTCCTTGATACTGGAAGAACTTTAATTAATGTATAGGAAGGAAAATTGATTTTGAGGGTCCGAGATGAAATGGTAACTTTTAATGTGTTTGAGGCCATGAAATTTCCATTGGAAATAGAGTCATGTTTTGGGGTTGATGTGGTTGATATAGTAAAAGACACATTTGAAGAGATCCATCCTCAACTACTTCTTGAAGCATGCATTTCCCAATCCAAAACTACCGAGGAAGACGAGCCAAGGAAGAATGAGTGTGCTAAGTATTTGGAAGCACTTCAACCAATGAACACCATCTAGGATTCAAAATTTGAAGACTTGGACATAAGTAAGGAGAAGGATAAGGCAAAGTTGGAAGAACCTCCCAAGCTTGGATTGAAGCCTTTACCATCTCATCTTAAGTATGTGTATCTTGGTGAATCTAATTCTTTTCTAGTGATTATCAATGCAAACTTGAGTAAATTGGAGGAAGAGAAATTGATTCTGGTATTGAGAGAGCACAAGTTTGCAATTGGATGGAGCATTTCAGAGTAAAGGGCATTTCTCCATCTTTTTGCGTGCACAAGATCCTTATGGAAGATGATATCAAGCCAAGAGTGCAACCACAACGACGATTGAACCCTTCTATGAAGGAAGTGGTAAGGAAAAAGGTGGTAAAACTCTTAGATGCAAGAATCATCTATCACATTCAAATAGTCATTGGGTGAGTCATGTACAAGTAGTTCCAAAGAACGAAGGCATCATGGTGATGAAAGATGAGAGCAATGAGTTGATCCCAACAAGGACAGTCATGAGCTGGAGGGTGTGTATTGATTATAAGAAACTGAATAAAGCAACAAGGAAGGATCATTTTCCTCTATCATTCATTGATCAGATGTTGGAGAGGCTAATAGGACATGCCTATTACTGTTTCCTAAATGGGTACTCAAGGTATAAACAGATCCCATTACTCCTGAAGACCAAGAAAAGACAATGTTCACTTGTCCATATGGTACATTTGCGTATAAAAGGATGCCCTTTGGGTTGTGTAATGCACCGACCACCTTTTAGTGATGCATGATGTCCATATTTAGTGATATGGTGGAACGGTTTCTTGAAGTGTTCATGGACTATTTCTCCGTTTTTGGCTCTTCTTTTGATGATTGTCTTTCTAACCTTTCTCTTGTTTTGCAGCGATGTCAAGACAATAACCTAGTGCTAAACTGGGAGAAGTGTCATTTTATGGTTCAAGGGGGCATAGTTCTTGGACATCGGATTTTGAGGAAAGGAATTGAAGTGGATCGAGCCAAAACTGAAGTGATTAAAAAGTTGCCACCTCCAACAAATGTCAAATTTATCCAGAGTTTCTTGGGACATGCAAGGTTCTACGGCAGATTTATCAAGGATTTCTCTAAGATTTCTAAACCCCTGTGCAATTTGTTACCTAAAGATGCACTATTTGATTTTAATGATGATTGTATGCATGCTTTTCAGACTCTTAAGCAATTATTAGTATCTGCGCATATTATTATGGTTCCCGATTGGGAACTTCCATTTGAATTAATATGTGATGCTAGTAATTATGCAATAGGGGTAGCCTTAGGGCAAAGAAAGAATAAAGTTTTGCATGTGATACAGTATGCTAGTAGAACATTGATTGATGCACAATTGAATTACACTACCACTGAAAAAGAGCTTTTGGCAGTTGTTTATGCATTTGACAAATATAGCTCATATTTGATAGGTGCCAAGGTCATTATCTATAGGGATCATTCAACGCTCAAGCATCTTTTGGCAAAGCAAGAAGCAAAACCGAGACTTATCTGATGGATTCTACTCCTTCAAGAATTTGATTTGGAAATCTAAGATAAGAAAGGGTCGGAGAATGTAGTGGCAGATCACTTATCAAGACTTGAGTAACCAGAAAAGAAGGATGAGAAAGAGGTCCAAATTCAAGACACATTTCCGGATGAACAATTGATGAAAATTGGATAAGCACCATGGTATGCTGATATTGCAAACTACTTGTCATCTCGAGTGCTTCTGATGGATATGACTTACCAACAAAAGAAAAAGTTCTTTTCTGATTTGAAGTTCTATTTTTGGGAAGAACCTTTTTTGTATAAGCATTGTGTGGATCAAATCATATGCAGGTGTGTGGCAGAAGAAGAAATGGAGAGCATATTGTGGCATTGTCATGAAAAGGAAGTTGGTGGTCACTTTAGAGGAACAAGAACTGCAGTGAAAGTCCTTCAATCTGGATTTTATTGGTTGAATCTTTTTAAGGATGCCTTTAGAGTTGCTCAAGAGTGTGACCAATGTCGAGAATTTTCAAGAAAGAATGAAATGCCCTTGAACAATATTTTGGTTGTGGAACTTTCTGATGTTCCCTTCCCAAATTCATTCAGGAACACCTACATTTTGGTTACGGAGGACTACATGTCAAAGTGGGTAGAAGCAGTTGCATTACCTTCCAATAATGCTAAAGTAGTGGTAAGCTTTGTTAGGAAGAATATCTTCTCTTGATTTGGAGTACCACGAGCTATTATAAGTGATGGAGGGACGCATTTTTGCAACGAGCAATTTGAAGCTTTATTGGGAAAATATGGGGTGACACATCAAGTGGCTACACCTTACCATCCTCAAACAAGTAGACAAGTTGAATTGTCAAACAGGGAATTGAAGAAAATTCTAGAGAAGACGGTAAATGCATCAAGGAAAGATTGGTCATGGAAGTTAGATGATGCAATGTGGGCATACCGGACGGCATTTAAAACACCAATTGGAATGTCCCCATGTCGTCTTGTGTTTGGTAAAGTGTGCCACTTGCCTGTGGAATTGGAGCATAGAGCTTATTGGGCAGTAAAAATGTTGAATATGGATTTACAAGCTGTTGGAGAAGAAAAGATGTTTCAACTAAATGAAATGGATGAGTTTCGCCACCAAGCATATGAAAATGCAAGAATTTATAAGGAGAAAACCAAAATGTGGCATGACAAGCATATATTGAAGAAGAACTTTGAAGTGGTTAGAAAGTTTTGCTCTACAACTCAAGACATGGGCTTTTTCTCAGAAAACTTAAGTCAAGATGGTCCGGACCCTTGATAGTTACTAAAGTTCATCCATATGAAGTAGTTGAGATTTTTCATGAGCAAAAAGGTACTTTTAAGGTCAATGGGCAAAGACCGAAGCCATACATTAATGGAGCTTTGAGTTGCAAGACATTGCCCATCAAGCTTGACATTCCAGAATGAGATCCAAGGAGAAAGTCGAGCTTTCAACTATAAACAAACGCTTCTTGGGAGGCAACACAAACCTTTTCAATTTTGTGTGATTTTATTTGTTTTACATGTTGTTTTGGCTTTATTTGACTTAGGAAGTAATTAATTTTTGTTTTTCTTTTTGTGTTTCAAGTGAAATTTTGAAATTTAGCATGAAAATAAAATTTTCCAGACTTTGCCACAACGAGGAGAAATTTTTGTCGCGGCAAGATATACACTGCCATCGTAGTGCATTAAGGTTTTTAATTTTTCGCCATGGCAAGAAAAGAAGTTCGTTGCAGTAGTGTACGCACTATGATTGATATTGCAAATTTTCCAGAATTTCACCGCAGCAAGAAAAAGATTTTCGTCGTGGCATCGAGCAAGTCTGATGCGATATTGAAGAATTTTGCCGCAGCGAAATTTCCTCATTGTTGCGACAAAGTCCATTTTCTATATAAACTCACCCTTTCTCTCCCATTTTCACAAGAACTCAACCTAGCCTCCAAGAACCAAAAATTTTCCTTTTCAAATTCCGACCTTTTCCATTCAATTTTCGTGCACCGATCCACTCCATTACATCCCTAAACATTCAAACAACCTTCCTTAGCAACAATTTTGGTCAATTTTGAAGAAACTTTGGAAACCCTAGGTTTTCCAAAAATTAGGAATCTTGCGATTTGGGCAAAAATTGGTGAAATTGAAGGTGCAATCTTTGTGGGTGAGATAAGATTTCAAGTTCTCTAGCCTTGAATTAGATAAATTTCGGTTTTTGATGCTTTAATTTTGAGAATTTGATTGAATTGCTTGAGTTGTGGATATTGATGCAAATTGTGGAGTGATTTTGATTTGAGAAGTGTTGATTTTGAATTAATTTGTGTTGAGGAAGTTGGGTTTGTGATATTGAACTTGTTAAACTGCATTTGGAAGTTTGGGATTTTGGGAGTTGATTGTGAATATCGAATTGTTGTGGTTGAATAGAAAATTTGATTGTTAGGTTGCAAGAAGTGTGCGTACTTGAATTGGTGAGTTGTTGTTGAAATTTTGTGTTGATTGAGTGTGGGTTCTATTGGGTTAAGAAAAGTGGTAGATTTTTGTTAAATTATGTTGAGAGAAAAATGTCACTTAAAACATTGCGAGGGTAAGGGCAAGCAAGTAGACAACAAGTTTGTAAATTTTAAGGCTAAATAGCGTTATGAAGTAGCCGTTCAGAAAAAGGACAAGGGTTTTATTCCAGTGAGAGGGATGACTAGTACCTTTGCAGAAAATTGGGCAACAAGAAGGAATTGGGTAACCTTTTTGGAAGAACCTAAGCATCTAGTCGTAACACCCATTGTACGAGAAATTTATGCTAACTTCCCTGAGTGTGACCCTGGGCATGTGTTTGTGAGGGGTGTCAAAGTTCCATTTAGTGCCCGGATCATCAATGAATTTTATGAAATTAGGCCAATATAACATGATGGTTACTTGGAATTCAAGGCTAAGGACATTAATTTTGAGGATATAATCAGGGTAATAGCAAAGCCAAGTACTTCTTGGGAGATCACTAAGAAGGGAAGGAGAAAGTTGAAGGGGACTGATTTGATAGTTATAGCTAGAATTTGGCAATACTTCATTTGTGCGAGGCTGAGTCCAGAGACACATTATAGTTCAATGGATGCAGATAGAGCCATTTTACTTTATGCCATTGCAACTAGAAAGAAGATGGATGTGGGTGAGATTATAATGAAAATATAAGGCATGCAACCAAACCAGTGAGAGCTAGCTATGCTTTCCTGCATCTCATCACAGAGATTTGTATGAAAGTTGGAGTTCAAAAGAGATGATAAACTGCTTATTCATCCTGCCCCAATCCTCAACCAAGTTTATGTCTAGAGACTCAAAGATAAACCTACTGTTGAAGGAGTTAGCTTAAGCTCAAAACGACCAAGATCAACTCCCACTGCAACTACACTTGCACCCTCACCCACAACAAAAGATCTACTACAAAAAATTCTAACCAGGGTGAAGAGAATGGAGAGATGCCAAGACTGGTTGGGAGATCAAACCCGAATCTTGTACGAGATGCAGTATAAGTGTTGCACCAGTCTGGGCATAAATGTGTTCAACTTCCAATGGCAAGATTGGCAAGAAGATGAAGATCAAATTCCTGATGATGCCATGGATGAAGATGACAACGATGAGGGAGAGGATGAAGATGAATGAAACCTGAGACACGTTTATTTTTGTTTTTGTTTTATTTTTGTACAGTAGAACTCATTTTATTTCATGTATTTATATTTACTTTGTTTTTGCATTCTTAGGTTTTAGGGTTTAGTTTTCTAAGGTTTGAGAATGAGATGTAATTTTTCCATAATCTGTGAGGTTTTCTAACACATTTTGGACCCTTGAGTTTTTATGTGTTTTTACAAATTTTGCTGATAAAGAAAACTATGAAGCGATGTCTAGATTTTGTGCTCATTTCGATCTTCATGGATTAATCGGGGGAGTATCTCATAACCTTAAGCTTGTTTTTCCATTCCTATGTTCATTATCGGTTGACATTAAGGACAATGTCATTTGAGTTTGGGGGGTAGAGAAAAATTAGAAAATTTTTGCATGTTTTAATTGACTTTCATCTTTGTGTGTTTTATGGTTTTTGCGTTGTGTATTTTGATTTTGGGTGTTTGTTGTTATTTTTTGTTGCCTAGACTAATTGCATAAGTTCATGAAGTTGTGTATTTTGATTTTGGGTGTTTGTTGTTATTTTTTGTTGCCTAGACTAACTGCATAAGTTCATGAAGAGATTTTGATTGTTGGAATATTATTTATAGAAGATGCGAAGCATTTCTTCAAGTTTATGTTGGTTGACTTGATTTAGCCTAAGGTTTGTTGAGTGGTTTAACCGCAATGTTCATTCTTTTGGCATGCTTATGTAGCTATGTAAAGTCTTGATAATGTTGGTAGACTCTAGAACCCAGTTGAGAGGTGTTTGAGGCAAAATTCTAGGATTAGACATTGTTGAGGAAATGATTGAGGCAATTTTTTGGAACATTTGAGCCTTCTTAGCCAACCCATAAATGAATTGTCCCTAGTCACCTGTTTGAGCCTTTTGATAATATATATATATATTGCCTTATTTCTCTTTCGTGCAACTAAATTGTCCAACCCCTTTACCCTAAACACTTTATCATATCCTTTAGGAGAACTTAGGACCTTGTGTATAACATAAAAGAGCTTTGGAGGTGTGTGAATAACTGATGGATCAAAAAGTTAAAGTTTGGAGGTTGTAAATTAAAAGGGGCAAGTAACCCCATTCTGATTGCATTGTTGTTTTTGGGGTTCTAAACCAAAAAAAAAAAAAAACTCTATATATAGTTTCAATTAAAGTTCTTGATTTACTTATGCATTTCCAGTACAAAAATAAGAAGTGCATAAGTTTGGATTGTAAAAAGGGTTGATACTTTTGGTTGGTGATTGAGAAGGAAAATGGGACTATTGTAGCTCTTTGTGTTTGCATGAGGAAAACCGAGTTCTCTTGCTTTTTTTTCGTATCTTTTTTTTTTAGCCACGTACCCAAGCTTAACGTTACAAGCTTACAAAGACTTGTTGATCCTTAGCAATATCTAGCCTACATTAATAGAGAGTGGTTCTATACTTAGGCTTATGGAGTCTACCACCATTTGATAAACTTTACATTTCTGCATAAAATAATCTGGGACGGAAGGTGGATTGAAGTGGGGACTACCTACTTAGGAGACCGATAGAGAAAGACAGTCAACTCAATTTATGACTTTTTGGAGTGCTAAGTATTTTCTTGTGATAATGTATCAACAATTTTTGAGACTTGCATTTGCAATCAATTCTAGGCATTTCTTTTGTGTTTAATTTTAATTTTCCCTTGCTATTTTAGTTTTATGTTGTTTTTCGTTTGTTTCACTTTGTTCCTGATTCTCGAGGACGAGTATACCTTAAGTTTGGGGGGTATTTGATAATCCTAGGATTATACTATTTTTCTATATGATTTTGTAGGATTTTTGGATACTTCTTACGAGTTTTGTGCCTGAATTGTTACTCAATTCTGCATATTTTATGTTCCAGGCCAAAACATGCAATTGGAACACAACAAAGCAAAATGAGTTTCCAGACCCGAAATCAAGCGAAATTCAGAAGATTGAGAAATTATGATGCTGATTGGAAGCACCTTCGGAGTTTGTTCCTATTGGAGATCAAGAAGATCAAAGATTCAAGTGAAGAAGCAAGCAGAGGGTAGCTCCATAAATTTAGCAAAGAAGATAAGAAGTTCGCCATGACAAGGTTTTCTCTTCGCCGCGACAAGCTAGCCTTTGGAATCGTGGGTCAATAAAACTCAAGTCGATGCCGCGGCAAGATTTTTTCTTCGCCACGATGAAAACTGCAATTTTAAGTTTTTGTTAAAACGTTGCGTTTTTCTTATATAGTATTAGGTCTAGGGTTTTAGGCGACTATTTAAGAAAAAAGTTAGCTTATTTTGAGAGGGAGATCGACATTTTGGGAAATGGGGGAGAGGAGAAGAAGATTGGAAGAATTTGGGTCTCCAAATTAGAGAAGTTTCTTTTCCCTTTGTTGTTTTATGATGTTGAACTCTGATCTTGTTATGTATTTAATGTTTATGTCCATTTTGAACATAAACTAACTCGTTTTTGGGTTAGGGTGGGTTTTGATGGATCTTTGTTTATAATGATTTAATCTATAATATCTTGTTGTTTTTGGGTTCTATTGCATGGATTAGTTGTTTATCTTTGTTCTTACTACATTTGATTGTTAGGTTTTTGAATCAAATGAATGTTGAGCATGATGAGACTGATAAGTGATTCATGTGTTAGCTTCTTAAGGTAAACACCATAGATTGAGCAAAAACTAGAGATAGACAAACGCAATCTATAAAATCTTTATAGGATTGCACATGCTTAAGGGACTTTGAACTATTAAATTTCAATTTGTTGGATGCGGAAGTTTAATAGGGATAAGTAGTAAATTATAGCCTGAAAAATGTATATTTTACAACCTAGGGAGTCTGATTTGTAATTCGTGCATGTGAACTTGAAGATAATAGGATTATTAGGTTGAATAAGAATAACTTGGTGAAATCGAAACCCTAACCTCTCTTCTTGAATTGAATTTCGTTGTTGAGTTGCTTTTATTGTGTTAAATATAGTTATCTCTTTTGTTTTGTTCTAATTTAGTTTTTAGTAGCTCTCACAAATCCAAATTTTTGTGTTCTTCATTTAGTTATAAAATTAGGAAAATCTATACTTAGCACTCAATCCTCATGGGAACAATACTCTATTCATCACTTTATTACTTTTTGCGACTAGTACACTTGCTAAATATACATGTTTGTGAAATCACACATCAAGCAACCATTTCTTTGTTAAGGCCACCATCGCAATATGAATCAAATTATTGAAAATTTCTCTTTACCTTCTCTGATTTGCTCCCTCTCGTAATCATTTTGAAGTTTAAAAATTTTAGCGGTAGGGTTTGGAGAAGAAGAGGAGGAGAAGATAAAAATTACAATTTTTGTAAACAAACTATAGGGTGTATTTGTAATTTTTGTAAACAATTAGGGGTTTATTTAATTTTTACAAAGTATATTTGTCATTTTTGTGAAAAATATAAGTGTATTCGTAATTTTCCTAGGTACCCTAAACCAAAGTAGAAACCTGTGTTTCAGGTTCCGATTCCTTGCATTTAAGAACCAAAGCTGAGTGATTCCGGTTTCAGTTCAAATCCCAAGAATCGGCCTGTTTTCATTATGGTTTCAGTTCCATGGGATTTGGACGAGTACTTGGACCCGCCCACTCCTAGCTGTATATCATGATAAAGATCCTTTCGTACTACTCATCTTATACCAAATAAACCCAACGAATTATTTTAGTCAATTGTAGAGGAAAGGTTTGAGAGAATTTTTAAAATATGAGGGAGGAGAGGGATAATATTTTAAACTTATGGGAGTGTCAGAAACCTTAGAGGAGGTGAGGGATCATAACATTTTTTGGTTTCGTTTTAAAATAATGGGTCGGCTTAGCTACCCTTCACAAGGGTAATAAAATTAACCTATCGAACTTATAATACAGTAAAACCTCTCTATAGTGATATTCCATATAAGAATAATTTTCATGTAGTCATAAAAACTTTCGGTCCCAACTTGGGCCAGTTATAAATAAGAATAAATTTCACATTGTAATAAATTATAATTTTTTTAGGTCTCATCTTAAGGAACTTGCCTTTACATAATAATAATTATATGTATATTGCAAGAAATATATGTTATTTTACATTAAAGGTTTATGATGAAATAAAATATTTATCTAAAGTTGTTTGGGACAATGATTTATGCTTTAGAGTTGTTACCACATCTTTTATCTTACGGATACATAATAAGCCATCAGCATGGATATTTTCTTGTTGAAGCCAAAATATTTCTAGCTCTCAAGCATGTTTAGAGCTTCTTGTCATGAAATTTTTGTATTTTCATACTATTATCCTCAAGATTATCTTCTTCCTCTTCTTGTCTAATTCTAGTAAAAAAAAAATTTCAGTTAAAACATATACGACTTGTTGCTCATTTGGATTATTGAGGAAGAAATTAATATCTATTTGATTAGTATAGTAAAGTTGTCAAATTTGATCACTCAATTTTATTGTAACTCTTTGATATCTATTTCCGTACTATCCCAATGTTATTAAAATAATGAATTAAAATCCTAATACTACTAAAACATGAATTATAAAATACGAAATCAAAACAATAATTCTTGTAACTACACCTCTATTAAATTATAAAATCCTTATAATAATAAATTTAATTGATCCCACGATTATGACTATAGAGAAGTTCTAATGTAATAATAAATAAATTTGTGAAGTTATCACCTATAATACTAGTCCATTATCAGTAATGGAAATGAACAAATTCGTAATATTTATCATAAGAACAGTAATGTGGAACACGCATAAAAAATATGGAATCAATAACAAATAACAAATAACATAAAGTACATACGTGTAGCTATTACAAGCAGAATAGATTAGATATTATTTTACGTACATCATTTTTCAGTCCACCATTACAAGCAAAATAGATTAGCTTTTGAACCTTCAACTGATTGCAGAACATGCAGATTTTATGTACACACCATTTCTATTTAAAGTTCCGTAAAAAAATTAAGAAGCCTTCTTCTTCTTGTACTTTTTGGCACAAACAACATACACCAACATGTTAAAGAAGCTGAGTCCAGCCAAAAGCCAGAAGAAGTAATCAAGATGACCCTCATTCAAGTTATCCGGAATCCATCCAGTTTTCCCACCTTTAGTTGTGAAGTACGTTACCATTGTCAAAATAAATGAGCTCAGGTAATTGCCCAATGACGTTGTCAGAAGTGACAATGCGCTGCACAAGCTTCGCATGGCATCGGGAGATTGGTCATAGAAAAACTCAAGCTGCCCAATGAATGTACATACCTCAGCAGCACCCAACAAGAAATATTGAGGAATTTGCCAAAAGATACTTAATGGCACGGCAACATCTTCATCAACCAGCCCAAGCTCTCTTGCAATCTGTAGCCGGTTAATCTCCACCAATGCAGCTGCCGACATGCACAGAATTGAAAGAAAGAGGCCAATTCCCATTCGCTGCAACTCTGAGAAGCCTCTCTCCTTGCCTGTGAACTTCCTTGCAATAGGTACAATGAACTTATCATAGATGGGGACCCAGAAAATAACACTGATAACATCAAAACTTGAAAGAGAGGCCGGAGGAATGGTGAAAGAACCAATTGATGTGTCCATCATCATCCCTTGTTCCACAAACATTGTAGACATTTGGGCATAGACAGCAGAAAATATAATTCCAGTAGCCCAGATGGGAAACATACGGATTAAAATTTTCAATTCCTCCACCTGTGTTACAGTGCAAAGCATCCAAGGATTGGAATAATCCCCACTTTTGATCTCAGTATCTGAAAGCACAGCAGCTTTATCAAGGCACCTGCAAGCAATAAAAGTGGGTATTCGTTCTTTTTTTTTTTCACTTCTGGGAGAAAATTTCTACTGCTTTAAGGAAATCAAGAAAACTTAAATTGAAACTTCTATGCAAGCACACTGAAGTTATCCCAATGTCATACACAAAAAGACTATATTAGAGTCATGCAAGCAAAAAAGAGGAAAAAGAAATTAAACAATATACTGAGAAATAAAACAGATTTATTATAGCTTTACTTAGAAGTTTCATTACAATGTATTTTTCCTCAATCTTACATCTAAAACTAGAAGAGACAAATTCAGAATATAATCTCAAATTTTATAAAACAATTGTGAGAAGTGCCTGCAAAATTTGAAAGCAAGCAAATTAAATTAAATTACAGATGCACTGAGAGCTTGTGTAAAATCATTATACTGAAATTCCATGAAATGTGCTACATAACTGAAAACATATATTATCATTATTCTCAGAACTACATCAAATAATTTCATCTAAAGATTTTAAGGGCAACATTCCTAATTTTCAATATCATTAAGCTATCCCTATTTAACGTGTCTATCTTGTGTTCAAATGCTCAAAAAAAAAAAAGATGAGACAGAGAGAGAGAGAGAGAGAGAGAGAGAACCTATTTAAATTGGAAGTTGAAAAAAGAAAAATGAGACACAAAGAGAGAGAGCCTAATTAGGTGGCTACTTGTTAAAAGGTCTAAATTTGTAAATTTGAATTAAAAAATTACAAGGAAGACAGATAGAGACAGACACAGAAAATCTAATTTTCGTGGATGTCCAATACACACCCCATTATGACCTTTCTATATGTAACATGAAAATAAAAAGTCATACAGATTGGAAAAAAATATTTTGGCAAGGATAAAAGTGTTGAAACTCAGAGAGATGAAGAAAAATTTTACTTAAGTTCATCACTATGCTCGATCTTTCGACTTCCTTCAATGGCAGAGTTTTTATCTTGAGTTTCATAAAGGAGACTACTGTCTATAGGTACCTCCAAATTCCACTTACGGATTGAAGCAACCAAAACCTGACACATTCTTGTAACTGGGCTTCCCCCTGGTCTTTGAAATCTATAGAGGGGAGTGCCTGAAAAGAAACTTGCAATTGCAGCGCCCATAAACAATGCAGGAATTCCAAATCCTAGACCCCACCCAGCATTGTCTTGAATCCACACCAGGAAACTACTAGATATCAGAGCACCTATATTGATAGAAAAATAAAACCAGTTGAAGAAGGACCCCTTCTTTACTCTTTCTTTAGGATCAGTATCATCAAACTGATCTGCCCCAAAGGACGAAACACATGGTTTAATACCACCAGTACCAAGCGCAATCAGATAAAGCCCAAAGAAGAATACTGCATACTGAGCCAGAGTAGCTGAAGGGCAGGCAGAACCCACACATTCAGCAGGTTTTAGTGCAGGAATTGATGCTGAAAGGGTCAATGTGCACATTCCCTACACCAAAACAAATTTATGTTACTAAAGACTTCATAAAATTTTACAAAAGACATGTAGTCAAAAGAAACAGCTGCAGTTAAAGCGAGATGAATTACAATAAAGTAAATTGTGGAGAAAGCAGCAATTGTCCAATATCTTCCCCAATAAGCATCAGCTAAGATGGCTCCAATAAGAGGTGTAAGATAGCAAGTGCCTTGCCAGGTGGTAACATTTCTTGCAGCAGAAACATTTCCTTCGTGTAGTTTGTTGGTAAGATAAGAAACAAGATTGGTCGCAATTCCATAGTAGGCCAAACGTTCACAACATTCAGTACCTGTATTTTAGATTAAGAACGTCAGAAATAGAAATATTCAAGAAAAAGTGCCATAAAGAAAAATGATAAATCACCCAGTATGAAAGGGCATGCTCTCCAATTTCCAGTATTCTGCTTCAGAACAGGTTTCCCATTAATGTCTACGGAACCATCTCCTGTGTACAATTGACTGCTCTCATTCTAAAGATAGGCAAAAGAAGTCAAGAGTAAGATAGATAAAACAATACAAGGCATACTCCAATGAAAATATAAGAATAATTAGTTGCTTTTAATTTTTATCCATGGATTTTCACAAACGTTAAGAATAGAGATTTAACAACTTATCTTTGGCTTTTTAGTATCTTCCAACCATGATTGTAAAAAATATTTAATTACCCAAGGGAAAATCAGTCATCCCCTAACATAAACACATGGAGACAGGTCCAACAATCTGAAGTGCACAATTCTATATACCATTAAATATTAAAGGAAAAGGACATATTACCACATAAAAATGCCAGCAAAAGAAAATACAGAATTGGTAGAATACACAAAAAGAATAAGATAACACAACTTATACACACATATAAAAGAGCACTTCAATATGAATATTACATCAATAAATTTCAAATTCAACCTGATTGGAATCACTTGGATTCTCATGGCAGCCCATTAAGATGACACAGACCCACCCTATAGCATTCAATCACTACAACCTGACACTGCTCTAAGTACACAAAGTGCAGAAAATTTACTTTTGGATACAGCAAGCCAATATGGGCCCAAGGAATTCAACTCAGCAAACAATGATGAGATGCTGAGTCACTCCATAAAATTCTTATACGCTTAGGAACTTATGCCTAAGAATTTTAAAAGAAGAAAAGAATGATAACAGAAGAGAAACGTGATGGTGCTATAACAATATATTGATATTGGGAGTATGATGTATGATGAATTCAAGTAATGATTCTGATTCCCCAAGAACGGAAGCCGTACAATGAAAACATAATTTACTATGCATCCCCAAAATCAAAAATTTAAGAAGTTTACACATTCACATATGATCCGATTATGCGAAGACCATATTCAACCATTCGAAAGCAAACCTATAACTAAATTCAAAATACGACCATATAGTTCAAGTACGCCTTCAAGCTTCTATATGGTCAAACTAAACATCAAAGAACTCTAAAAATATAGACTTAAGAAAAGGAAAAGTAGCTGCATATCATTAGCCATTGAGCTAATTGAATTAATTTCCAACTACCCGAACAAAGTCTACAAAGTCTAAGAAATACTTTCATATGCAATCGACAATAACCCAAATTAAATTAACTAGATCCACAGCCAATCAGAAAACGAATTCCACAACAAAAGCTTTGGATTTTGACTTTTCCACGAATTCAAAATCTCTAAATAAGATTGCAGCAAAAGCAAAACATCTAAAATTTGGTTTTGTTCATATAATCAAAATTAAAAGTTTCGAAAATTAACGGAAAACCTGGGTGCGTCCTTGTTCCAAGAGCAATCTTTCTTCGTCAATGGAGCCCATACGGAGTTTCTGAGTTCTGCAAGTTTTATCACTTTGGGAATTGAAAATTGAAACGCTATGCTGATGGATAAATGTAAGATACTTCGTTAACTTGGAAGACATAAAGTATGGGCCACGGAATCTTATACAGTATACTTTCCGTGTCTGACCAGCTACGGTAATGGGTTTATAACAGTTTCCCCCTCTAGGTTTGAAGAAAAAAAAAACACCAAGGTTTCCGGATAGTAATATGTATACCCAAAATATTCATTACTTTACCATAATACTCTTTGTCTAATTTTATATTCTTTTCGGTTCTTATTTCTTCAATTTTAATTATAGCTACAGTAATATTTATTAACCAATTTTATATAATAAATTATAATTAAAATAAATATATGAGTAGTTAAATTATTTAATTTTAAACAATAAAATAAAGTTCAAAAGAACCTAAATTTAATTTATTGCATAAAAAATGAATAAGATAAAAATGGGAGGGTGGAGTATAAAGGTGAAACCAGGATTTTATTTTGGGGAGGGTTAAATCTTTTTAAATAAAATTTAATTTTTTTTTTTTATATGAACTACACTGGTATAATAATTTTTTATTAATAGAAAGAAGACTCATATATACAATTATGGGGACATAATAAACGTACATTTCCAGTTATTTATATTCACGATAGTTAACTTGTTATATAGTCATTGAGTTTTTTTTTTTTTTTTTTTTAATAACTATAGACGTAAAAATCTACCTGTACGGAATGAGAAACTGATCCCGTAAGGTTGAGGCCACTAGCGATCTGCTACACCAGAAGTCTAATCAGGGACTGTGATTATAGTTGTAATGCGAAGTTCTTAAGCGGGAACTCCGGGGTCTGAAGGTGTAATGTCATCTCCTTTGTGAAAGGGTTGGTCTCTGTTTAAATAATGACATCTAGTCTCCCAATCCTGATGGGATTGAGAGTTCTCATAGTAATCTGTTTCCTCCATGGGTGTATCCTTTAGCCCCCTTATCTTGGCGTGAAAGGGAGTCCGAGTATGATTCTGACACGGACCTTGGAGGAATTGGGATAGTAATGGACTACCTTATCAGTGTTCGAGTAGGAATGTGATCCGTAGGTGACTGTGGGCTCTGAATTTGACCATAGGCCCTAGAGGTGTATTGGGATCAGGAGGCCTGGGTTCAGATGGTATGGACCGACAATACTTCATACCGAATGGGCCTCATCCGGGGAATTCTGGCTTAGGCCACATCGGGACTGGGCATGAGCTTTTCCTCACTGTCAGATGCGTTATCCTATTTGGGCCGAGGACATTTTTTGGCCCTAACAATTTGCCCCCCGCTCTCTGAGTTAAGGTGTGCTTAACTTGGAGAGTAGGAATCGCCCGAGGCGTCTCCAGTCGTCCTTCGCAGTCGACCGATTGCTGGCACGATCGCGCTAGAAGTTAGTGGCGTCTCCGATGCAACTGATCGGTCAGATGGAGACGGCGTGTGGTCAAGAGGCACTCGATGTCCTTCACCGAGTTAGGTTGTGCAACCAACTCAAGGGGATGTGGTCAATCAGTGTGCGGGGCCGAGCGGACTGGGGTAAGGGTGAACCATATGGTGTACATGTATTCACTTGGTGTGTCCGGCCGAGTGCAAAAATGAACAGGTTACCTATTACAGGTGTCTTCCATCGGTATGTCAAGTCGAGTGAGTGAGTAAACGAGCTACCAACTGAAGGTGCATTCGCTTGATGTATTAGACCGAATGAGTGGATGAAATCAACTCGTCCGACTTGCCTGAGCACATGGAGGCTAAGCAAGGGATCCCACGAAGACGTCTTTACTAGGTGCCATTGGGCCGAATGGGTTATACTAGGCCCAACGTTGCTGTGGAGGCTCGGGTCGAGCGGTCGAATCCAAGCCAAGGGTCGTGTGAATGCTAACATATGCTTAGGTACCCACTCGTCCATTAGAGAAGACCGATTAGCTGGGCCCTTTTTTGCCTCATTCGTTTCAAGGCAAAAGGTGGGGTAGACTATTCCAGGCTAGTCGTCGCGGCTGGGAGAATCTCCTAGACGGGTGAAGCATAGAAGAGTGTCGGCTTCGTTGCAGGGGCTAGCGTGTTTCAATGTGCTAGCTCGGTGGGGTAGGAAGGGCGATTCAGCGTGGCTTTCGTACGGTGTTGAGATTTCCTAGGTGGCGCAGATCTCTTCCACGTGTACGGTGGTGATTCGGTCTTCGTTTTGGGCGGGAAAATGAAGAGTCGCTCTGTCCCTAGGCCAATTGCGGGCTGCCACGTGTCTTACTCTGTCAGACTTCTTCCATAAAACCAAGAGAGCCGACTGATCTTCTTCATTTTCGCGTTTCGTCCATCTTTCTTTAGTTTCTTCGATTTTTCTTTCATTTCAACTCTATTCAGTGGCGGTGGTTTTCTCTAGTGGATTTCGGCTTATTCACGGTAATCTCTCTTTTTTACACTATTTTTTTGTGTGTTTTGTTCCTCTTTTCGTGAGTTTCTGGTCGAACTGGGATTGTTTTGCTTGATTTTGAGAGATTTTTGAAAAGTTCTCTAGGAAAGGTTCGAGTTTTGCTTGAACAGAGAATAGGGAGGATTTTTTCAGCGACCGAGTTTTCTGGGTTTTAAAAGATAAGTTCGACTTTTGAAGTTTTATGTTCGGCTCATCCCGACTTGCTTGACCGAGTCGAGCACGGTGTTTGGTTAGGCTTTTGAAATTTGGGGGTCATCTGGGTCGGTCAGTCAGTCTCTAGGATCAGGTGATAGGTGCTTGTCCGAGTCGAGTCAGAAACCGAATACGAAGTTGGAAGGGTTTGATTTTATTGGTCAGTCGGTGGTATAGGACGATTGAATCTTTAAGCTTAGGTTAAGTTTGTAAGTTGATCGGTGGCATGGGGCGAGCGGGACAAATTAGTTGCTGATTTCGGAGATTAAGTCGGTCGGTTGTGGGAGGCGATCGGTGAGCTTGCGGGTGTTGAAATAGATCAATTGGTGGTGAAGGTTGAACGGTGACTCCAGGTTTTGAGAAGTCAAGTTTGTGGGTTGGAATAGGCTGGTCGGTGGTGCAGGGCGAGTGGCAACCCGATACTTAGTAATTGGGGAGGATTGTGGAGTTGAGTCGGTCGGTCGATTGGGTAGAGTAGATACGCTAAAAATGTCTGATTTGGAGTCAAGTAGTTCAGGTGTGGCTGAAGCAAATGTCGGGAACGAGTACGAGAGTGCCCCGACCATGGTGATGTTGCCCGAAGGGGGCGTTCAGGTCGGTATAACAACTGGTGTGAACGTGGCTGCCCCAAGGATGAGTGCTGCTATTCCGAGTGATCCGGATAGGCAAAGGGGGAGTGGGGAAGACTCCGAAGGAGTTGTTAGTCTATCCTCATTTGGAAGTGGCTCTGAGAACGAGCCGAGTCAACAAGGCAGTGGGATTCTAAGCAGGGATTATCCGCCCGTGCTTAAAGATAATGATGTGTGGCAAATCCGGACAATGTATCACATTCCAGATTCGATCAAGATCAGGGCGTCGCGGTCGTATGAATGGGTTGACTGGGAGGCAAAAGGTTGGGTGAGCATTTATGAGAAATGGTTTCACGACGGGCTGAGGTTTCCCATCCCTCGCCTCGTTTGGGAGGTGCTGAACTATTTCATGATTGGCCCGTCTCAGATCATGCCGAATGGTTGAAGGTTGCTGATGGCACTGGAGGACCTTTACGTGCGGAACCAGGTGATGATTAGGCTACACGAGCTACTGTATTCGTATATCCTGAAGAAAAATGACAAGGAGAATGGTCGACATCTGATCAATCTTAGGCATGATCGGTCTCACTTGGTGACCGACCTTCTGTCAAGTGACAAGAACTGGAAGGATCGGTACTTCTTTGTGAGGGGTGAGGAAGTCTTCGAGGAAAGAGGCCAGGGCAATGCGAGCCATTGGTGAGAAACCTTGTCTTTGTTTTATATTTTGATTACTAAATCTTATTGTGTTTCTTTTTTGCAAAGCTTGAATTCAATCGGGTCAGGCAGAGTGGGGACGGCTTGGACGTGCAGACCCAAAAGGTTCTAGTCATTCCCAAGGCGCATAGGGATTGGCGAGTGGTGTTGGAGGAAGCTAACCTCAAGACCAGCCATCTCTAGGCTGGAGTAGAAGCTATTCAGCGAGGTATCTCCTTCCCTTCGTTGAAGCAAACTTGGAATGTGCTTCTAACTTGCTATTGCAATCATACTACTTATGGTAAGTCTAAGCTGAACCCACTAACTGTTAGAGAGTTTGCACTTGCAGAAAGATTAATGAAGAAGCTGACCGTCCCCAATGTGAGCAAGTTTATCGCCAGGCGTTAGGAAAAAAGGAAGAAGGAATCCTTGGCCAGAGAGGAGAGAAGAGCGGAAAATGTGGTAGTGACTCCACTGAGTCGTCGGCCTGCCGCTGGAGCCAGGTCATCCCAGACCGCAATCTTGGACGAAGAGACTAAGATGATCACCATCAAGATTCTGGCTTCCGTGTCAACCTATTATGACTTGGCTGACTCATTCCTGTTCCCGACGGATGAGACCCATTTGAACTAGATGGGTGTAGTCACAGTCGCTGACTGGGGCGGTATCCCGTGCTTTCCAGGTAGGGCAGAAGTTTTTGTTTTACTGTGTTTATCGTGGTTGTCTACTGATCAAATTGTTTTGTTGTATAGGCATTCACGAGCAGTCTACACCTGAGGAAGTCCATCGTGGCACAGGAGAAGAGGATATAGGATGTGTCTACGACAAATACCAGTTTGCGCCAAAGAGAGGCGGCAGCCCAAAAGGTTGAGCAGGAGAGCCAGCGGCGTCTGAAGGAAGCCGAGGGTGAATTGGAGAGGTTGAGGAGAGAGTTGGCTGAGAAGATTGCGGAGGTTGATTTCCTTAAGAAGCAATGCCTGAGCATTACTGATGATGCCATTATTAGGGCCCGGGGATAGGTCATGCTTGAGTACAAGGCTGGGAACACCTCTCACTGGAACCCGGATAGGACATCCAGCTCATACGGGCGATGATGGAGGAGATTGGGCATACAGAGGAGTAGATTGATGAGCAGGTACTTGACTTTGCTAGCCAGCCGGGGCCATCGACTATCGAGGATGCGAGCGACCGGGCTGTAGGGATGAGTGCCGAAGCTGATGATAGGATGATTGAGTTGGAGATGGGTGAGACGACTCGCACCGATGATACTTAGTTTTATTTTTGTTTTTGCTCATGTATTTTGAGGCTTGCGATGCCCTTTCCTGGCGTGTGTGCCTTATATTGTACTTTGAACTTGGCCGATTGAGGCTTCTTCTATATTATGCTTGTGATTCTGTTTTTGCTGCTTTCTTTATGATGGGTGAATAAGTTGTTAATTGCTTCTTTGTTTGTAGATGCACTAGGGGTTGAATCGTATGCTTATGTTATGATCTTGGTGCGGCCCAGTGGTTGAGTCGTGTGGACTCTCTATTGGGTTGGGTCGATGACTTGTCAATTTTGAGGTATAAGAACCCTTCAATTGGTCTGGGCCAACTGAATGTGTAGCTTCATGAATCGAGCAAGGCTAATCGAAGGTGTGAAAACTCATGAGTCGGACAGGGCTAATCGAAGATGTAAATCTGTGAATTAGGCAGGACCGATTCGAAGGTGTATATCCGTGAATCAGGCAAGGCTGATCCGAAGGTGTAAATTCGTGGATCGGGTAGGGCTGATCCGAAGGTGCAAACTCGTGAATCGGGTAGGGCCGATTCGAAGGTGTAAACTCGTGAATCGAGCAAGGCCGATTCGAAGGTGTAAATCTGTGGATCGGGTAGGGCCGATCCGAAGGTGTAAACTCTTGGATCAAGCAGGACCGATTCGAAGGTGTAAATCTGTGGATCGGGCAAGGTCGATCCGAAGGTGTAAACTCGTGAATCGGGCAGGGCCGATTCGAAGGTGTAAACTCGCGAATCGGGCAGGGCCGATTCAAAGGTGTATATCCGTGAATCGAGCAGGGCCGATCCGAAGGTATAAATCTGTGAATCGGGCAGGGCCGATCCGAAGGTGTAAATCACAAAAAGAAAACAACCATGTAGACGAATGAGTTCACCTAAAAGTAGTAGCGTTTGAGGTGGACTGCATTCCAACTGTTGCTAATGTCTTTGCCTTCGGGAGTCTGGAGTCGATAGGCATCCTTTCTCGCTTCTTTGTGATCTTGTAAGGACCCTCCCAAATAGGGTCGAGTTTGCCAAAGTTGATCTCCCTGGTATTTTGAAAGACCTTGCGGAGGACCCAATTGCCTATTTTGAAAGTTTTGATCCTTATGTTGCGGTTGTAATGCTGGGCGACTTGCTATTGGTAGACTGCATTGCGGATGCTCGCCCACTCGCATAGCTCATCGACATTGTCTAGGTTCTGGCAAAGGTTCTGGCTATTGGTTTCCTCGTCCGCCCATTGGAGTCTGGTGGAAGGAACCGATACTTCGGTTGGGATGACTGCTTCAGATCCGTATGTGATAGACAAAGGAGTCTCGCCCGTGGATGAGCGAGATGTAATTCTGTAGGACCAAAGGACTTCGGGTAGCTCATCTGCACATGCACCCTTCGCTTTCTACAGTCGCTTCTTTAAGGTTTGCATGATGGTTTTATTCGATGACTCGCCCTAGCCGTTGGACTGGAGGTTACGGGGGGTAGAAAAGCTTAGCTTGATCCTCAACATGTCGTAGAAATCTCGGAAGCCTGAACTGATAAATTGGGATCCATTATCGGTGACGATTTCCTTCGGTATCCCGAACCTGTATATGACATGTTTCCAGATAAAAGGTTTTACCTCTCGGTCTCTGACTTGTGCGAATTGGGTCTACAATTCTTTGACTAGTAGGTCGTCATCTTCGAGTCGCGTGCTTGGTAAGTGTCTTACAGTTGGTTGACCACGAGTTGGGAGTCGGACTTCACCTCCAGCCTCCTTACTCCGATTTCTTTGGCTAGGGAAAGTCCAGCGATGAGAGCTTCATATTCAGCTTTGTTGTTAGTGCACTTGAAACCACATCATATGGCTCGCTGGATGAAATCTCCCTCTGGTGTAATCAGTACTAGCCCGAGCCCGCTTCCATTCACATTTCTTGAGCCATCCACTGATAGAGTCTACTTAGAAGGCGACCCACTGTTCATACATAATAACTCTCTTTCTGCTTTGACGGTCGTGCTCGGGGTGAAATCAGTGATGAAGTCTGCCAGTGCTTGGGACTTGACGGCAATACGTGGCTGGAAAGATATGTCGAACTCACTAAGCTCTACCGCCCATTGAGTGAGTCAGCCCAATAGCTCTGGCTTGTGTAGTATATTCTTGAGTGGAGAAGAAGTGAGTACGACAATGGAGTGGCACTGAAAGTATGGCCTGAGTTTCTTGGATGCATGGATGAGGGCGAGGGCCGATTTCTCCGGCTGACTGTATCATGTTTTCGAGTCAAGGAGTGACTTGCTTACATAGTAAACTAGTAGTTGCTTCGTATCATCTTCCCGAACTAACACTATTGAGATTGCTGTCTTTGAGACCGCCAGATAGGTGTAAAGCTTCTCCTCATCCACAGGCTTAGAAAAGAGCACAGAAGAGGTCAAGTATCTCTTCAATTGTTGCAAGGCTTCCTCGCAGGAAGAGGTCCATTCTAACTTCTTGGATTTCTTGAGTGTGTGGAACAAGAGGTGGCACTTGTCAACGGATGTGGAGATGAAGCGGCTCAAGGCAGCTACTCGTCCTGCAAGGCGCTGGATGTCTTTGATGCAAGTTGGAGATGGTATATTGAGGATCGCTCTGATCTGGTTGGGGTTGGCTTCTATCCCTCGCTGAGTTACCATGTATCCCAAGAATTTACCTGACGAGACACCAAATGAGCATTTGGCTGGATTTAGCTTCATGTTATACTTCCTTAGGACGGCGAACGCTTGGCTGAGGTGGTCAAGGTACTGCTCGGCTATCAAGGACTTGACGAGCATGTCGTCGATGTAAACCTCCATGGTGTCCCTGAGGTGTTTGACAAACATTCTGTTCACTAGCCACTGATAGGTAGCCCTGACGTTCTTAAGACCGAATGGCATCACCTTGTAGCAGTACTTTCCCCTCTCTATGATGAAAGTTGTCTTCTCCTAGTCGTTAGGGTGTATCAAGATTTGGTTGTACCCTGAGAAAGCATCCAGAAGCTTAAGAGCTCGTGGCTTGCAGTCGCATCAACCATCATGTCGATATGTGGGAGAAGAAGGAGTCCTTAGGACATGCTTTGTTTAAGTCCGTAAAGTTAATGCAAACCCTCCACTTTCCGTTCTTTTTCTTTACGACCACGACATTTGCCAGCCAGTTGGGGTAGTGGACCTCTCTGATCATACCATTACTCAGTAACTTTTCAATCTCTTTATTGACAATCCGGTTACGCTCTGGTGCGAATTTCCTTCTCTTTTGCTTCACTGGTGGGCGATCTGGATCTACTTTGAGGTGGTGGACCATTGCCTTTAGGCTTATCCCTGTCATGTCGGTGTGGGACCAGGCGAAATAGTCCTGGTTTTGTTTAAGGATTTCTATCAGTTTCTCTCTTGTCTCAGGCCTGAGGCGAGAACCTATGTGGGTCTTTCTTTCGAGGTCGTCCGGATGTATCTATACTTCATCCAACTCTTCCATAGATGGTTGATCTGGCTCGGTCGGAGGGGTTGAATGAGACTGTAATTGCTATGAAGCATTACCTTTGTTTTTGAAGGCGTTCTTGTAACAATCTTTGGAAGCCTTAGGGTCGCCCTTGATTTCCCGTACTCCCCATTTAGTAGGAAACCTGATCGTTTGGTGGAAGGTGGATGGAATTGCTCGCATGTCATGGATCCAAGGTCGGCCCAAGATGACGTTGTATGGTGAAGGACATTCGATCACTAGAAAAACAGTTTGCTTGTTTACTCCGCTAGCGTAAACAGGAAAGACGATATCTTCGATGGTCTATTTCTGTTAGGAACTGAACCCGACTAGTAGGGTCGGTCGTTTGCTGATGTTTGTTTCTTCTAGACCCATAGCCTTCACTGCTTCAAGGAAAAGAATGTTTGCTGAGGATCCCCCATCTATAAATACCCTCTTGACCAGGATGTTGGCGATCTGGAGGGAAATGACTAGAGCATCGTGAGGAGGGGCGACCAAGGTGACTGGCTCGTCATCTTCGAACTGAATTACTTGGTGGGAGTGTGACCGAGAAGACGGATGGATGGATTGGATTTCATGGTGGCTGTTGGCTCTGGCGTAGCGTTTGGCTGAGGAGTAACTAACCCTACTGATCTCTGACCCTTCTAAGATGATTGAGCAGAATCCTTTTGGCGTAGGTTCCCGCGGAGGTGGAGATGTTTCTTTTGTGCTTTTCTGGCTGATGGTATTCTTCCCTTTGTCTGTCAACGGATCTCGGAAATATCCCCTCTTCAATAGCGCGACGACCTCTAACCGCAAGGCAATGTAGTTCGCGGTATTATGTCCATGGTCGTCGTGGAACTCGCACCACTTGGTCGTATCCCTCCTTGCTTTGGCATTGAGCTTGCCTAGCCACTTAACGCTAGATCCCATTCCTTTCATGATTGCCACGACCTGGGTCGGTTCGACGTTGAGGTTGTACTCTGGGATTTTGTATTTGATCGGTCCGGTTGGTTTGTTGTCGGTTCTAGGTGGCTGGCGGTCATATGGCTTTCTGACTTTGTTCAGGTTACGTGGAGGGGGTTGGTGATGGGGTTCAATCGATCTGAACTCTGGCCTTTTATCATTTCACCTTGGGTCATACCTGGCATGACTTGCCCGATTCATCTTATCTTTCTCCCACCTTATTTGAACCACTGCTCTGGCCAAGGCGTCTTCCATCGTGGTGCAACCGAGCTTCGTCAGTTCTTTGTGTAATTCACCATCTGGGAGTAGACCTTTCCTGAAGGCGTCTACGGCTGTCTCGGGGTTACAGGAACGGATGGAAATTTTTTCTTTGTTGAATATGCTGACGTACTCTCTCAGCGGCTCCCTCTTTCTCTGGTATACTCTATACAGATCGGCCGATAGTTTCTCAAGTTTCTTGCTGCTGGTGGATTGCTCTACGAAGGTGTCAGTGAGCTATGCAAATGAGTTGATGGAACCATTTGGGAGGTTTGTATACCACTGAAGAGCTGGACCAGATAAGTTTGAACCAAAACTCTTACACATGCAGGCTTCCCTTAGCGTTTGGGGTATCGAGATGGTGAACATTTGCTGCATGTATGAGGCTATGTGATCATCCGGGTCGGTTGTGCCGTCATAAGGCTTCATGCCAAGGATAGTGAATTTGTGGGGCATGTCGGCTTGCGCGATCCCATCCACGAAGGGCGAATCGGCAAAGCAGTGAGGCTTGCTCTTTTTGGTGGGGATTGACATTCCTGGTATGCGCCTCATCACTGCCTCTGCGTCGGCCGGTCTCTTGGCCAATATATGTTCCATGGGAGAGGCGAATACCACTAGGTCATCCTGTTTGACTTGGTCGGCCATAGGATTCGCACTCAATGCCTTTTGTTAGGTCAATCCGCGTGGTGTAGCCTGATGGATCATCCCTTCGTGTATCGCTTGGTAGCCTAGATCCCTGTTCATTCCCTCCGGTTGGGTGACTCCCATTGTAACTGATTGGGTGTTTCATCCGACATGAATGGTTAGGGGGGTTGTTTGGTACTCGCTCGGCCCGTTGGGATGGATGGACTCGAGCGGGATGGTTTGCTTTGGGTGACTGTTCGGCCCGCGACGGTGAACCAAGCCGAATAGAGTTTGTGTAGGGATGGTTAACTGAAGGTGAAGGTGGGATGGCGAGGATGGGCGGTTCTTGTTGTAGCGGGTTTTCTATCACTTGGACGCCTTGATCTTGTGCTTGAGGCGGATCGACTGAAAAGGATTCCATTGGCAGATCCCTTTCTCCATGAATCAGGACCGAATATTTGACCAATGACGAACATAGTTGACGTGACCTTTTGTCTGAGGTTGCAGATTGGTGCTCTATTAGAGAGATTGCATAGATGGAACCGAGGCACGGAACTGATTAGGTGGTACCTGACAAGGCTGAAGCTCAAGATCATAAAACTGACTTACCTTCTCTTTCAGAGATTGGTTTTCAGCCCTAATAGAGGCGTTTTTGGTCTGGATGGCAGTGTTCTCAGCTTCCAGCGCGGCCACCTTGTTTGAGTTCTATTGCATGAGGGCAGTCAGAGCCTCCAGTTTGGCCTCGAGGCCGGGGTTAGCATTGTCAGCCATGGAAGGTTTCTTTACGTAGCAGGATTTGTTGAGCTGAATGATTGCTAGAGGCCCCATGGTGGGCGCCAAACTATAGACATAAAAATCTACCTGTACGGAATGAGGGACTGATCCCATGACGTTCAGGCCACTAGCGATCTGCTGCACTAGAAGTCTAGTTGGGGACTGTGACTACGGCTATAATGTGAAGTTATCAAGCGGGAACTCCAAGGTCTAAAGGTTTAATGTCATCTCCTTTGTGAGAGGACTAACCTCTGTTTAAATAGTGATTGTCTGGTATCCCAATCCTGGTGGGATTGGGAGTTCTCATAGTAATCTGTTTCCTCCAGGGGTGTATCCTTTGGCCCCCTTATCCTAGCGTGAAAGGGAGTTCGAGTATGATTCTAACACGGACCTTGGAGGAATTGGGATAGTAGTGGACTACCTTATCAGTGTTCGAGTAGGAGTGTGATTCGTATGTGACTGTGGGCTCTGAATTTGACCATAGGCCCAAGAGGTGTACTGGGATCAGGAGGCCTGGATCCAGATGGTATAGACCGATTGTACTTCATACCGAATGGGCCTCATCCGAGGAATTCTGGCTTGGGCCGCATCGGGATTGGGCCTGGGCTTTTCCTCATTGTCAGATGCATTATCCTATTTGGGCGGAAGACATTTTTCGGCCCTAACAATAACCATTAATAAGAAGAAGAAAAAAACACAAAACAAATATTTTTAATAAAGATTGATGGAAAAAAAAAAAAGAATATATAAATTATAATTGTTTTGTCATGTAAGGATTATGAATTATTTTTTTACTTGGATTAGTGAACAAGAGAAAATTTTACTTAGTATTAATGTGAGAGAAATAAATTTACATAAACAGAAATTGATTGTATCTTAACATATGGGAAATAATAAAGTTGTATCAATAAATTAAGAATGGATTTTATATTTTTAAGGATTATCAGATAATTATGTAATAAAATATTCTAATTAACACATAAAAAATATAACAAACTCAACCTATTTTTATTTTTATTTTTTCCAAAAAGTTGACCCGAGTTGTAGCTAGGTCAGCCTATAGGTAGCTCTGCCCTTGGGGCTTGGTGGAGTACAATGATATAAAAGATACTAAAGTTTTTTCAAAACAAAATTTCATATTATTTTCGGTTTTTTCTTCAATTTTATATAGTTAAAATAAAAACCGAAGAAATAAATATTGAAAAAAAATAAAAATAATACAGCCACTGATGGTAGGGCACCGAATTTATGCACCGAATAACGTGACAAAATCCTAATCGTTTATTAATTTTAACTTAATATTAATCAACAATCGGGATTTTATCACATCATTCGGTACACTACCGTCAATGACTGTAGCATTACTCGAAAAAAAATATAATTAGACAAAAGGTATTATAGTCATTATTGGTAAAGTAGTACATTTTTTTTATATATTTATTTAATAATATTATACTTACAAAGATTTTCATATAAAATAAGATGAAAAAAAATGAATGTAAGAATTAAATAAAAAGTCAGACTCATTATATGCATTCTTCTATTTATTTTTTATCACATCACCTTGTATAAAGATCTTTGTAAGATTTTTTTGTAAGTGTAGTATTACTCGTATTTATTACTATCCAAAAACTTTGGGTGTGTTTGTATTTTCCTCAAACCTGGAGGAAGAAATTGTTGTAAACCCCTACGGTATCCAACTAAACTTACTGAGCATTTTTCACCCTTGGATCATGCTCAAAGACACTTTAGTCAACCTTGAGGCCGAGCAAAGGTTGGTAACTCTAGGGTAAAGTTGAACATTGCCCTTTGCACTTCCTTTCTAAAACCGTAATATTATGATGTGACTTAATAAGTACACAAAAAATATAAAAATAATGATCATGAAATATAAAAATACTGATAATACCCATGTGGTTTAGGTCTAATTTTGGTTACCTCCTTTGGGTTTATCTTTATCCTATACTTCAAAAGCTTTTTTACTGGTTATTTTAATTTATGTTATATTTTTTATTAATTTTAATATTTTTAAATTAGTGTTAATTTATTTTGAGTTATTGTAGTTTAATATTTACATTGAATGAAGTTTTATTCTTAATTTTTCATCATTTTTTTAATTATATAATTATTATGAATTTATTATTATAAATGATAATATAAATAATAATCAAATTAACATAAATACAAATTAAAATAAATAAATAACAAAAACAAAGAACTAAAACATGTTTTGTAGTAGATGAATAGTATCACACTAAATTGGTGTGGATAAATAGTATCACACCAAATTTGGAATTTGGTATGATACTATTCAACCACACCAATGTGTTAGAACATCTCCAACCCAATACCAATTTGGTGTTTTATACCAAGTTGGTGTGAAAATTTTGCTCCAACCTAACACCAAATTGGTGTAAATGAATAATATCACACCAAATTTGGTGCAACGCTATTTATCCACACCAATTTGGTGTGACACTATTCATCTACTACAAAACATATTTTATTTATTTGTTTTTGTTATTTATTTTTTTAATTTGTATTTATACTAATTTGATTATTATTTATATTAATATTTATAATAATAAATTCATAATAATTATATCATTCAAAAAATGATGAAAAATTAAAAATAAAACTTCATTCAATGCAAATATTAAACTACAATAACTTAAAATAAATTAACACTAATTTAAAAACACTAAAATTAACAGAAAATACAACATAAACTAAAATAATAATATGGAATTTTACTTTTGTGTCGTTTTTTTTTTATTATTTGTGGCATTTTATATCAGATATAATTTTTTTATATTAAATGTAATGTTTATTTGATTAAATAAATGTTTAATTTTATTAAATTAGTATAATTTTCAAAGTTATTATTATTTAATAAAAATATCATTTCCAATATTTAATTGAGAAATGCTAGCCTTACAAAGAGAAATACAAAGAAGGGCATATAAAGACAAATCCTGCCCTTAAAAGAAGGGAAATAGAGAGAGAGAGAGAGAGAGAATCATGAAGATTAAGGGTAGGATTTGTCTTTATATGCCTCTCTTTGTAAAGCTAGCATTTCTCTATTTAATTAATATATATAAAAATAATTAGTAAAATAAATTAATTGCTGATTATTAATAGAAAAAAGAAAGAAAATATTATAAAGAATATTCTTTTTGGTATAATATTTTATGCAATAGGTTGGAGATGCAATAATGAAATTATGGATGGGCATAATACCTACCCACATGAGGACCCACCCCGCCCTAACCCAGCCCCCATATATATATATATATATATATATAATATATATATCTATATCTATATATATATATCTACACAATATATATATATATATATATGTGGTGGCATATGTAATATGTATCCATATATTTTTAATAAGGTTTAATTTTAACCATTTAATCCTTTATTAATTTTAATAGTTGAAAATCAATCAGTGAAGTCATAAATTATACAAGAATAAATTATAATTGTGTGAGTATTTTATGAAACATATGCAAATAAGTAACAAATAAAACTAAATTAAATATAATAAATCATTATAAATATTTGTAATATATTAATTTTAACCATTTAATCCTTTATTAATCTTAATAGTTGGAAATCAATCAATGAAGCCATAAATTATACAAGAACAAATTATAATTGTGTGAGTATTTTATGAAACTATATACAAATAAATAATAAATAAAACTAGATTAAATATAATAAATCATTATATATAAAACTAGTTTAAATATAATAAATCATTATAAATATTTGTAATATACATATAATGTATCATTTGATATTTTGATTGATTATAATAGAAATAGATCATTATAAATTTTTTTCCCTCATTTAATCATTATTTCAATTCTATTACCTAATTAACCTTTTTATATTATGATAGCTATTTATTTAGAATTTATTATAATATATATGATAGTTATTTATTTAGAATTTATTATAATATACATGTATTATGTATCATATGTAATACATTATGTATGATGCTATATATTATTTAGAATATTAATGAGACATTATAATATATATGGTATAATTTATTTAGAATTTATTTTAATATGTTATATATTATACATTATATATAATATGCTATAAAACAAAAATTATACATTATATATAATATGTTATTGTCTGAAATCATAATTTCATATATTCATATGTTAATACTTGTTACTTAATACAATAATACATAATATTATTCCACTAATATATAATATATTTATATATATGTATAATGTATCATAATTATAATTTTGATATTTTGATTCATTATAATAAATCATTATAATTTTTTTAATCATTATAAATTAAAAAAAAAATTATAATGCAAAACCCTCAAATGGGGATTTCGAGGATTCCCCGAATTCCCCGTTCGGGGATCGAGCCTAATTCGGAGATTTCTTGAATTTCCCGCTCGGGCTATGGGCCAAGACCGGGGAATCCTCTTGGGCTTTCGAGCCGGAGCCGGAGACAGGGGTTCTCACCCCGTGCCCATCCCTAAGTGAAATAACACCAAAAGCCACTCCAATTTGGTGCGAAAGTTACACTAATTTGGTGTTTATGGTTAGAGATGGTCTTACATTGGAGCAAAATTTGGACACCATTTTGGTGTAAAAAAATGGTGTTGCATTGGAGATGCCCTAACATTTGGACACTATTTTGGTGTTTTACACCAATTTGGTGTCCCATTGAAGAAAAAGAAAGAGATATTATAAAAATGTTCTTTTTGGTGTAATATTTGGTGTAATGAGTTAGAGATGCAAAAGTAAAATAGTGTGAAATTTGTACCATTTTGATCCAATTTGGTGTTTGTGGTGGGAGATGGTCTAAGTAGAAGTGAACCCAAAAAGTTTCCTTTAGCGGGCTAAAAGTAATGTTCCATGAAATAGAAGGGGGAAATAAATAAATGAATCTAGGAAGTTGGATTTGGGGGCCTAACATGTCAAGTTCCACGAACGAGCAAGACCGAAAGGAAAAAGCTAATTATTCATGAATAAAATGATATAAAGGGGGTGTTTGTCTAAGTTTATAAACTGGTCAAACTAGCTTATAAACTCTAAAATTAAGCTACCCTGTTTGTTTATAACTTTTTTGAGCTTACAAGTTAAGCTTATAAGCCAAGAAAAAAAAAAAAAAATTGGGGGGGAGGTACTTTTTTTTGGGGGCTTATAAACTAGTTTGACTAAGTATATTACCATTTTATCCTTGTTTAATTTTAAAATTCTATAGTATACCTTTATTTAATTTAGTACAGTTTTTAGTCATTTTATAATAAAATGTACTTATAAGCTACATTTTACCAAACACGTCAACTACTTATTAGTCACTTATAAGTACTTTAACCAAACACGTAATTGCTTAAAATTTCAAAAGCTTATAAGCTAAAATTAGCTTATAATCACTTGTTGTTTATAAGCTAATTTTCATAAACTCAGACAAACACTCCCAAAATCTATTGCGGATGGCCATCTCGATAGCTCCACCTTTCCCACTGAGATCGATTTTTACTTTTTATTATTGTAAATTCCCTTAAATTTACAAAAAAATAAAAACTCTTTGAAAATGTATCAAATACTACATTAATAAGGAGCTTATAATATTTTTTTAACAACACTCTCTCCTATTAGCTTATAATATTTTTTTAACAACGCTCTCTCCTATTAAAGGGATATGGTATTCTAACATAATTTTTGACACAAAATCTTAGCTTTTTATTCAATGTAATCCAATAGATTTGGATGAAAAGTTAGTATTTGTTATTTTTAAGGGTTTATTTTTTCCCCTATGAGATTTTTCAATATTTAATTTATCCACTTTGTTCAGAAAGTATTAAAAACACCCATTTTATTATAAAACACCCCCCTTAGAAATATTAAAAACCTCTTTACAAAATAAGGAGTGTTAGTAACACTCACTTTTTGCACCCTCTTCCTCACTCAGTCACAATCTGAGACGTTAGAAAAGTAAATGTTCTTAACACTTACAAAATTATAAAAAAAAACCTCCTAATAAGGGTGTTCTTAGTACTTTTCAAACGAAATTGATAAGTTTACTAAGTAATCTCATTAGGGGGAAATGAAATGAACCTTTATTCTTAATGTCAACTATGCAAGTTTTAAACTATTAGATTATCATGAATCAAGAGTAATGAAAGTTATATAATTCATTTATAAAAGAAAAATATATAAAGAAAATAACTACCTGAAATACAAATATCATGAAATTTGGGCTCCACTTATGCAACACAATGCATTCTAAACTATTGCGTTCGGTCGTTGAGAAAATTTATCATAAATTTATATTAATCTACAGGAGAGTTGATCCTTTTTTTTTTCCGGCTCCAATGAGCCATACCTAACCTTCTAATTTTGTTTGTTCAAATGAGCCTACCGAATCTTCTCTTTTTTGTTTTTCCAACCACCATATCGTGGAATCCTAGATAAATGATTTCCATAGATTTTATTTGATAAATTTTAAATTTAAAAAAAAAAAAAAAAATGAAGGGTTGACTCTATTGCTGTACTGAAACAGAAACCAAAAATAAATTACAATTGTTTGGAAAACTAAAAATCATGTGTTAAAATATAATTCAAATTCGTATTTATTATTTTATATTTATTCTTATTTATACATAAAAAAAGATATGCTTCATAAAAATGATTTTTGCTTTAATATAAATTCTGTAACAATCATAACTAAAACTAAACTAAGGTGTATGTAGGTGAGTGCAAAAAGAAATTTTATATTATATTTTAATCCATTTTGTACTTGTAGAAATAATTTTGTTTAAGAGATAATTGAATGATATAATTCTTTTCTAAAGAAATGGGCGTGAAAAGGAATTCTATGATTTCAAATTAACCTATAGTTAGGTAAATAATTTGAACGATTCAAATGGATCATGGTCCAATTAGACTTTTACAAAATTAGGTGGAAAGAAAACTGTTGATGCTTGATTTTCAACACCAACGACTCGCACGTGCAAAGTGCTAAGAGAGTCTTAGAAATTACACGTAATGGATCCATGAGATTTGAATATGGAGCTGAGATTATATATGTTGCAGAAACATAAATAATAGATTGACAAGAGAGGTTTTTATAGTGGTTCGGATGCATAAAGCAAATCCTACATCCACAGTTATTTTATTATTCTCTGACTATTTTTTATGATATTGCCTGTAAAGCATACAAAGATGAAGAAATATTTTGCTTTACAGAGATAAATAATGAAGCTCAAATCTATGTCTAGTTCTCATATGCCCAACCCCCATTTTCGTAAAGAGAGATGTTCATTTATACACCTTTTAGGTGCTTTTGCAAGTTGTCATAATGCGTGGGGACCACTCTTTAATCTTTATCAACTTTATTTTGATAAAGTTAGGACAGGTGTGCGGTCCTCATCTACTCATAGACAAAACTTGAATCTGCTGGGTTGGTGACAGCCGTATCCTTTCTGTCTTGGGGCGATGTGGCAGCTCCTAAATGACATAAAGTCTTCTTAAACTCTGATTGGTTGGTGCTGACATTAATACGATTTTTTAGGCACAACAAAAGCCTAAAACTAAACCATCATAAACTAATATATCACAATCGTATCAACAAAAGTTAATGTTATTGATATAATTTTTTTAGAGTTAATTTGGGTTCTTAGAAATATAAGTAATTTTAAATTTAGGAGTATTTGTTAAAACTTAAAAATCCTCATGATATTTTAAAAATGAAATAATTATTCAAGAAACTTTTCTTAGAGGTCAACTTGAAATATAATCTCTTCTTAATGGACTTAGTAGATAGGACCCTTAATTTTTTTTTTCCCTTTTACTCTCTATACATTAACAGTTAGAGGGCCTTTGATTCAGAAAACGTTGTATTATTGAAAATATTATATTAATGGGAAGATAAATTACCTTGAAGGCTGTGAATGTTATATTAAATATGTTTAGTTAGATTGAAATAAACTAGTAGGTATAAATATAATATATTTAGTTAGGAGGAATAAAAAAAATATGGGAGAAGTTTTTTACTGAATTGTCCTTCTTTTTAATATTATTATTGTTGATAATTATTATTATATTATATTATATTATATTATTAATTAGGGTAAAATTGTAATAAAATTAAAATTACTAAATAATTCTATAATACCTAGAAAGGGGTGGTATTCAAATTACCCCTATATGATCTACAATGATTACTATTACTATTAGAGGATTCTTGAAATCTTTTATTACTTAACAACTAAACATGATAATAATAGTAATATAAGATAACATTACTAGAGTAATGAGGATTATCCCTAACCAAACGCACCCTTAGGGAAAAACACTCTAACAATAAAAATTAGAGTTTAGTTGACTCTAACACTAGAGTAATTTTTTTTTTTATTTCCTATTTTTATAAAGTTAAAATAACTCTTATATACATTTATTATTCATTTTTAGAATCATTATATTTTATTTTCATTTTTTTATAAAATATAATTGGTAAATTATTTGTTCGTTAAAAGAAATTTAATTTTTAATTTCTAACACTAATTTGCAGAAAGATTTTTCTTTTAAAAAAAATCTAGTGCTCAAGTGGAGCTAATGGTGTATTTGTTTCATTAAAAGAAGTAATTCATTGCCTAGAAGACAAAGACCAGAAAGTTGGGAATTATGGAGGAGCAATAATCAAGAGAAAACATTTAATATTTTTAATTTTTACTTTCATAAAATATAAATATGCCAATTAGAATGCCTATCATCTAAAAAAATAATTACAAACTATAATTATGAATAAAAGTTTATATGAGATTGATGTACCACGCAACCTCTATGTATATTAAATAAAATCTTATCATATATATATATATATATATGCCGTTTCATATGTTGAATTATTCATTTAAAAATAAGAATACATATGATTAAATTCTTTCAAAATATATAAATACTTAAATAATATGATATGTTTTATTTAATCTAAAATTTTAG